>NW_027331946.1:0-236189 GCF_048418815.1 Hemitrygon akajei
TAGTGATAATTTTCCAAAACTCCTTAGATG
Organism: Hemitrygon akajei; assembly: GCF_048418815.1. NCBI lineage: Eukaryota > Metazoa > Chordata > Chondrichthyes > Myliobatiformes > Dasyatidae > Hemitrygon > Hemitrygon akajei. The sequence continues at coordinate 31 of NW_027331946.1, forward strand.
CTGGATTCGTTCCTGAGGATAGGAGGGTGGCTAATGTAACCACACTTTTTAAAAAAGGAGGGAGTGAAAAACTGGGGAATTATAGACCGGTTAGTCTGATGTCGGTGGTCGGGAAAATGCTAGAGTCGGCTATCAAAGATCTGAAAGCAGCACATTTGGAAAGAGGTGAAATCATCGTACAAAGTCAGCATGGATTTGTGAAAGGAAAATCATGTCTGACGAATCTTATAGAATTTTTTGAAGATGTAACTAGTAGAGTGGATGGGGTGAACCAGTGGATGTGGTATATTTGGATTTTCAAAAGGCTTTTGACAAGGTCCCACACAGGAGATTAGTGTGCAAACTTAAAGCACACTGTATTGGGGGTATGGTATTGATCTGGATAGAGAATTGGTTGGCAGACAGGAAGCAAAGTGTGGGAGTAAACGAGACCTTTTCAAAATGGCAGGCAGTGACTAGTAGGGTACCGCAAGGCTCAGTTCTGGGACCCCAGTTGTTTACAATATATATTAATGATTTAGACGAGGGAATTAAATGCAGCATCTCCAAGTTTGCGGATGACACAAAGCTGGGCGGCGGTGTTAGCCGTGAGGTGAATGCTAAGAGGATGCAGGGTGACTTGGATAGGTAAGGTGAGTGGGCAAATTCATGGCAAATGCAATTTAATGTGGATAAATGTGAGGTTATCCACTTTGGTTGCAAGAACAGGAAAACAGATTATTATCTGAACGGTGGCCGAATAGGAAAAGGGGAGGTGCAACGAGACCTGGGTGTCATTGTACACCAGTCATTGAAGGTGGTCATGCAGATACAGCAGGCGGTGAAAAAGGCAAATGGTATGTTGGCATCCATAGCAAAAGGATTTGAGTCCAGGAGCAGGGAGGTTCTACTGCAGTTGTACAAGGCCTTGGTGAGACTGCACCTAGAATATTGTGTGCAGTTTTGGTCCCCTAATCTGAGGAAAGACATTCTTACCATAGAGGGAGTACAGAGAAGGTTCACCAGATTGATTCCTGGGATGGCAGGACTTTCATATGAAGAAAGACTGGATCGACTAGGCGTATACTCACTGGAGTTTAGAAGATTGAGGGGGGATCTTATTGAAACGTATAAAATTCTAAAGGGATTGGACAGGCTAGATGCAGCTAGATTGTTTCCGATGTTAGGGAAGTCCAGAATGAGGGATCACCGTTTAAGGATAAAGGGGAAGCCTTTTAGGACCGAGATGGGTAAAAACTTCTTCACATAGAGAGTGGTGAATCTGTGGAATTCTCAGCCACAGGAAATAGTTGAGGCCAGTTCATTGGCTACAATTGAGGAAGTTAGATATGGCCCTTGTGTCTAAAGGGATCAGGGGGTATGGAGAGGAAGCAGGTACAGGGTTCTGAGTTGGATAATCAGCCATGGTCATACTGAATGGCGGTGCAGGCTAGAAGGGCCGAATGGTCTACTCCTGCACCTATTTTCTATGTTTCTATGTTTCTGAAACCAGACTCCAGGAGCAGTCTGTTCCTGCTGGTTTGTTTCTAAAGTGTTACTGTTCGTAACAAAATGCTAGAATCTATCCTGCCATACACTATGATCGTAGCTTAGAACTCTTACCCCACCAGTTGCTGCATTCAATTACACCTCTTGTCGTTCTAGCTAAAAAAAAAACGATTCCTGGAAAAATCAGTGAGATAGAAGGTGCAAGCTAATACTTCACAATGAAGTCAAATGTTACAGGAAACTTTACTGATACACTGTACATCATTGTCTCAGTCAAAGTAAGAATTATAAAGCTCAATTGTTTAATCAAATATTGTGTACCATTTGTTATTTCGGGGTACTGTACTGATTTGTAACATGGGACACATCACGCAGCATCCACCCAAATGAGATTTCTGAAGTTTGGCCGGGTGGGAGGGGACTATCACCTCCTATTTTAAGCTGCCAGCCGAAGCGAGAGTTACATAAGGTTAGATGAATAAGCGAATCGCTTCCCACATTCACAGTAGGTGAACAGCCTCTCCCCAGTGTAAAGTCAGTGATGCACATTTGGTTGATTTGGCTGAGAGAATCTCTTCCCAAAGTCCGAGCAGGTGATCAGACTCTACCCAGTGTGAACTCGCTGGTGTCCCCGTAGTTGAGATGACCCAGTGAATCCCTTCCCACAGTCTGAGCAAGTGAACGGCCTCTCCCCAGTGTGAACTCTCTGATGTACTTTCAGATTAGATGAGCAAGTGAATCCCTTCCCACAGTCTGAGCAGGTGAATGGCTTCTACCCTATGTGAAATCGCTGATTTACCTCCAGTTGAGATGATGAAGTGAATTCCTTCCCGCAGTCTGAGCAGGTGAACGGCCTCTCTCCAGTATAAACTCTCCAATGTTTCTTCAGTTTAGATGACTGAGTGCATCCCTTCCCACAGTCTCAGCAGGTGAACGGCCTCTCCCCAGTGTGAACTGACTTGTGTACCAGTAGGTGGGATGACCAAGTTAATCCCTTCCCACAGTCTAAGCAGGTGAATGGCCTCTCTCCAGTGTGAACTCTCTGATGTACCTTCTGTTGGGATGAGCAAGTGAATCCCTTCTCACATTCCGAGCATGTGAATGGCCGCTTCCAGCTGTGACCTGACTTGTGTACCAGTAGGTGCGATGACCGAATGAATCCCTCCCCACAGTCTGAGCAGAAATGATGATCAAGTGAATCCCTTGTTCCACTTCTTAAATATCTGGACAGAGACAACAAAACTGGTGTGTTGTGTTCATGATTCCAGCAAATCCCTTGTCATTTGTAATCTGTAAAGAGATTTACAAAATCCATCAATGGGTGTAGGACAACATTTCAGATGGGATCACTTGAGATGTCAAGGTGTGATCTGGCATCACACTGTTACAGTGAAGTTCAACACAAGTTGGAGAGGGATATCATCTTCTAACTGTGCACAGTGCTGGTATCTGGAATGAACATCAAACTCTCTGATGCTCTTCCTGTCTCTATAAGAATGGGGCATTTCTGCCATCTCCAATCTGTGACCAGGCTCAGTTTGACTCTCTCCATTGGTATTATTCCCTGTTCCCAGTAAGCTGTGTGGGTTCCTGGCCCCAAAGTAACTGAAACACTCTCACACAAATAGCTGGCAGTGCATTCCATGCACCCACCAGTCTCTGTGTAGAAAACCTACCCCTGACATCCCCACAGTATCTATTTCAAATCACCTTAAACTGTGCCCCCTTATGTGATATTTAAATCAGGTGGGACATTGAGCATTTCTAATCTGTGTAGTTTGTGCTGACGTCACTGGAATAAACAACTGGAACTGATCACAAGCATCAGATTTCTGTGGTTTCTGAGTTGGGCCACTCTCTGTGTAAAAAACAAAAAATGAGAGTATAGATAGGGTAAAGTCAAGCTGCTTTTCCACTGAGTTTGGGTCGGATGACAATCAGAGGTAATGGGTAAGTGGGGAGGGTGAAAATTCAACGGGAACATTTGGAAAAGCTCTTTACTGAAATGGTCGTGAGAGTGTGGAATGAGATGCCAGAACAAGTGGTGAATATGAGCTCGGTTTCACCATTTAAAAGAAGTTTGGATGGGAGCCTGGATGGTAGGGGTATGGAGGGTGATGGTCCCAGTGCAGGCAGTTGCATTAAACAGCTTAAATGTTTTTTTCAGCATTGACTAGATGGGCCAAATTGCCTGTTTCTCCACTAAACTTCTCCATGTTTCTGTAACAGAGAAGCTGACCAAACTTGTTTGGAAGGGAAAAGGTAGGAGTGACAACGGAGCAGCAATGGCTGGAGTTTCGGGGAGCAATTTGGGAGCTGAGCTATCGATACATCCCAAAGAAGTGGAAGCATTGGAAAGGCAGGAGGACACAACTGGGGCTGGAATGAGGAGCCAAAGCCAACATAAAAGCCAAAGAGAGGGCAAACAAAAGAGCTAAAACTATTGGGAAGCTAGAAACCAACAGAAGACAACTAAAAAAAAAAAGTCAGATGAGCTCAGGACGTGGAATGATGATTAATGAGTCAGTCATTAATGATTCTTGGTAGCACCCAACAGTCTGAGGAATTTATAGGAACAAAATACCCGGGGCCTCAATATCTCCTGAAAGCCAAGGTTCCCTGCACCAGTTACGTTTCAACTTTTACGTTGTTAGGCACATACAAACTCTACACCCTCAGAATTTCACTTCTGAAGGCCTCCCACTTACTAAGTACTCCTTTGTCAGAAAGCAGCCTGTCCCAAACCACACCTGTCAGATCCTTTCTGATACCATCAAAATTGACCTTTCTCCAATAGAGAATCTCAACCCATGGTCCAGACCTCTCTTTTTCCATCTTTATTTTGAATTTCATGTCATTATGATCACTAATTTCTGTCACTCGCCCTGATCATTTCCCAGCAGCTTATTGCACACTTCTATGTACTGATTAAGGGCACATTTGGCAAACTCTACCCCATCTAGTCCTTTGACAGTATGGGAGTCCCAGTCAATATATGGAAAGTTAAAATCACTTACAATCTCAACCTTTGTTTCTTGGCAGAGTCTGTGATCTCTCTACAAATTTGTTCCTCTAAATCCCTCAGACTGTTGGGTGTAAACAAGTCCCAATAATGGCTACAATATTATAATTCCCTGTCCTGAGCTCATCTGGCTTTCCTACAATGCTTCTTGCATTGTGATATACACAGCTCAGCACATTCATCGCACCATGCTCAACCATTTGATTGCTGTCTCTATCTGAGGGCTGAACAACATCTGACTGGTGACAAGAAAACAAACCCTCCCGCATTGTCACAAAAACAAAGGAGCTGATTGTGGACTGCAGGAGGAATGGAGACAGGCTAACCCCTACTGACTTCGATAGATCTGGGGTTGAGGGGGTGACCAGCTTTAAGCTCCTTGGCATAAACATCACCGAGGATCTCATATGTTGTCTTGTCAAAAGGTCTCGGCCCAAAACGTCGACAGAGCTTCTTCCTATAGATGCAGCCTGGCCTGCTGCGTTCCACCAGCACTTTGTGTGTGTTGCTCGAATTTCCAGCATCTGCAGATTTCCTCGTGTGTACGTACAGGCTGTGTTGTGAAAAAAGCATAACAGCACCTCTTTCACCTCAGACAGCTAAAGAAGCTTGGGATGGGGCCCCAAATACTAAGAACTTTCTACAGGGACACAATTGAGAGCATCCTGACTGGCTGCATCACTGCCTGGTATGGGAACAGTACTTCCCTCAATCGCAGGAAACTGCAGGCAGCCCAGTGCATCTGCAGCTGTGAACTTCCCACTATTCAATCCATTTACAGGGACAAGTGCGTGAACATGCCCAAAGGATATTGGGGACCCAGTTCACCACAACCACAAACTGTTCCTGCTGCTACCATCCAGGAAACGGTACCACAGCGAAAGGACCAACAGGCTCCGGCACATTTGTTATGTGAAAGCTACTTGCTGCCCAGGACAAAGGTTTTTGATGTCATTATGCACCCAGAGAGAATGGGTCAAAACATGTCGTCACGGGTAGAAAAGTCCAAAACAAAAGGAGGTAGAACAAGTAACACACACAAAATGCTGGAGGAACTCAGCATTAGTAAAGAGTACTAATTTCCAGCATCTGCAGATTTTCTCTTGTTTGTGATTGGAAGTGGAACAAATGTGATTTTCTCAACTGGTGATGTAAAAGATTTTGTTCCCTTTCTCCGAGTTCCTAATCCTTACATTTAGATAGCTGGAGCTCAGCTCTGTCTGAGAGATCCATCTCTTCCCATGCCCTCAGCAGCCGGAATCTCCCCGGGGCTCCTATACGGAGCTGAGAGAAACGGAAGAGAGCAGGACTGTGCCGAGATTGCGGGCCATGGTGTCCGCAGTTCACAGCAATTGACCCTCACTCGGTGTTTAAAACAGTCGCCCCGAGAACATCGCTTACCTGCGTCCGAGTGCAGCTGCTGCGCTGCCGAGGCCTTTTGTGAACTGCGCGCATGCGTGATATTCGGCAACGTCATCAACATTGACGCCTGCGCATACGATCGATGCTTCAGCGCTGGCAAAATTTTTAATGCGCGGCATTAAGGGTAATCACAGTGCCATCAACAGTTTCTGCAAACACTGGTTCCATGTCCATACCTCAGTATTCTTTTGTATATAGAAAACTCAGCATCTGTTTTAACGCAGAAAGCGGCTCGCAGAAACAATATTCTGTGCCTGCCGGGTAAAATGCTTCACAGATCAGCCGTTGAAATTCCACCGCGTCTGGATGTTTCCGTCCCAAGTGGAGTCGAAGCACGGAATGACATTCTTTTATAGAATAATCTGTTACCAATAATGGCAACAACCTGTACAGTGACTGGCATCAATTACCACTAATGAACATTTTTTTCTCTGCTGTAGCGAACCGCAATGCCAATGGGGAAATAACTCAATTTAGTTCGTAGATGCAAACGCAGCACCTGTCATGAAGCCTCTAGGGACGGCCGATGCTGGGACCGCAACACCAAGTACGATGTTACAGTTAGGTAACATAATATGTTGAATAAGTTAGGTCTCTATTCATTGGAGCGTAGAAGGTTGAGGAGGGATTTGATCGAGGTATTTAAAATTTTGAGAAGGATAGATAGAGTTGACGTGAATAGGTTATTTCCATTGAGAGTAGGGGAGATTCAAACGAGAGGACATTATTTGAGGGTTAGGGGGCAAAAGTTTAAGGGAAACACGAGGGGGTATTTCTTTACTCAGAGAGTGATAGCTGTGTGGAATGAGCTTCCTGTAGAAGTAGTAGAGGCCAGTTCAGTTGTGTCATTTAAGGTAAAATTAGATAGGTATATGGACAGGAAAGGAGTGGAGGGTTATGGGCTGAGTGCGGGTAGGTGGGACTAGATGAGATTAAGAGTTCGGCACGGACTAGGAGGGCCAGAATGGCCTGTTTCCGTGCTGTGATTGTTATATGGTTATATGGTTATGGTTATCTGAGCAGGTAGTAGTGTGTAATCCTGTGGGTGAGTCCTCAGCGCTGATTCCACTCTAACCTTGCGAGTGGAGACTCTGCTCCGGTGTAATGACAGGGCGTTATCTGAGCAGGTAGTAGTGTGTAATCCTGTGGGTGAGTCCTCAGCGCTGATTCCACTCTAACCCTGCGAGTGGAGACTCTGCTCCGGTGTAATGACAGGACGTTATCTGAGCAGGTAGTAGTGTGTAATCCTGTGGGTGAGTCCTCAGCGCTGATTCCACTCTAACCTTGCGAGGGGAGACTCTGCTCCGGTGTAATGACAGGACGTTATCTGAGCAGGTAGTAGTGTGTAATCCTGTGGGTGAGTCCTCAGCGCTGATTCCACTCTAACCTTGCGAGGGGAGACTCTGCTCCGGTGCAAATGATCGAAACTTTAATTGAACAATAAAGTCAGCACTCCCTTGTTGTTTCTCTGTGATCACGCATCCTTAATATGATTCACTGTTACTTTGTGCCGGTGATAAATTTTTCACGATATGACACATCAACATTAACGTTATTGGCGCAAACCGTCACTGTCTGCGCGGTTCCCGGAGTCAGCCGAAAACACAGATGCCGGCAAGTATGTAGCGCGAGGTAGAAAACAAATACCCTGTATTATAGACCCGATCCTCCACCGCTGCTGTCGCGTTTACTCACAGAGACAGGGGAAAAAAACAGAAAACATTCTACAACGTTGGTTTTAATGCATAACAATGCTAGTAACAATATTTAATATGTTATTGAGTTACCAGAACATTTGTAAAGTTGGACTTGACAAACTAACTGAGGGAAGAAGATAACCTGCATATTAAGCTGCTAAACAGAGATGAACCGCGTAATGGGACATAATTCACGTGCACAGGATATATAAAGTGAGCTATTCCTGAAGTCCGCTGTTCATCGTGTTTAGACAGAGGAACATGCAGAAGCAGGGGGCGGGGGTTCTTTGACATTTCATGAAACATCAGTTTACAACGGGAATTCCTCGTCAGTTCAGCCACCGGACATCAGGAACAGAGTGAAGGTCCGAGGAGAGACGCTTTCGAAAGAACGCAGCATTCTGAAACCAGCATCAATACCTGAGCTTTTGTCTGTGCAGTGGCTTGAAATTACAGCTGCACGAATATCTGCGTGCCGGGAAAGTGGATTCATGGTATATCCGGGAGCAGTCTGGCACTACCTGCCGAACCCCTTTGTATGGGCATGAGAATAAAATGATTAATTGTGCGCAGCGACCCCCTCCGCGCGGATCTGTATATCATGGATTGTATGACTAATCAAGATAAAGTGCCCCCACCCGAAAGGTCGATATTCCTCCACAGATGCTGCCCGGCATGTTCGGTTCCTTCAGCGTTGCCGGGCTTGCTCAAGGCCAAGTCAGGAGCCGCCAAATTCAATAGGCAATTCCTACTTCTAGTTCGTGCTTGGAAAAAATATTTAGTTTTTGCCAATTGAGATGATCTTTACCCCTCTGGAAAACATCCCGCAGTGGCATTTGGTCACAGAGTCATCGAGCAGTCCGGCACTGAAACAGGCTCTTCAGCTCATCCTCCAGCGCCGAACCGATCCTCTCCCTAGTCCCGTGGACATTGCACCTGGACCATGCCGTCCATAACCCTCCCATTCATGTCGGATCCTATTTCCTCTTCAATGTTGAAATCGCACCTTATCCACCACTTCCTCAGGAATCTCGTTCAACACTCTCACCGCCGCACGACGGTTCCGCCGCGTATTGCCACGAAATATTTCACCTTTGTGAACTTATGTGCCTTCGCTTTTCTCGAATCAAACCCCAGTGAAAATGTCCGCTTATACTCACCCTATCGATATGCCGTTTAGGTAGCATCCAAACTGATAGAATCAAGATCGTTTTCTCTACTTCCGGTAATGCCCCATACCACCCCCTTCACCACTTGACATCCCCTTTTCCCTCTCTCACCCTATCCCCTTGCCCGCCCATCACATCAATCATCTTCCCATCTCTTTACCTTCTCCCTTCCCCTTCATGTTTCACTTATCACCTTGTGTTTCTCTTTGCCCTCTCTCGATCTTTTAACCCTACTCCTCAGCTGTTTTTATTTCTCCAGTCCTACAGAAGGCTTTCAGCCCGAAACGTCCAATGTACTCTTTTCCATAGATGTTGCCTGGCCTGCTGAGTTCCTCCAGCATTTTGTCTATAAAATCCTTGGATACAGCCCATTCCATCACAGGAAACACCCAAGCTGCTAGACGCGAAAATCCCTTTCCACCATTGAACACCTAAGACCAGACGACACAGGAGCAGAACCCATCGAGTCTGCTTTGCCTTTCCATCATGGCTGATGCCGGATCGCACTCAAACTCAGAAACACTCCTTCTCGCCATATCCTTTTGACGCCCTGACCAATCAGGAAGAATATCAAGTACCGCCTCAGATATACCACTGAGCTCCTGTTGCTCTCGGTTTTCGGACTACCCTGGTCATGGGGTATGAAGGGAAGTATCTGGACAAACAGGAACAATAGCGATAGTCAGTATGGGCCAGTCCGTAGTAGGTCATGTCTAACCAATCTTACAGATCTTTACCAGGTAGTTACCCGCAATGTTGTTGAACAAATTTGTCAGGTTTCCGTGTGGGAGGATGCTTGAGAAGATTCAATCGCTCGGCTCTCACAATGAGGAATTAAATTGGATTCGCCATCGGGTACGTTGGGGAAGCTAGAGTGCGGTAATGGATGGTTGTCTCTCTGACTGGGGACCTGTGATGAGCGGAGTGCCCAAGGGATCGTTGCTGCGTCCGTTCTTGTTTCTCATCTGTATCAATGATCTGGATAATAATGCCGGTAGCTAGATCAGCAAATTTGCCAATGACAGCAACATTACGGGTGTAGTCCACAGCGAAGAAGAGTACCGGAGCATGAAGCGGGATCTGGACCAGCTGGAAAAATGGGTTGAAATGTCAGATCGGATTTAACACACAACTGTTAGATATTGCCCTTTGGGCGGACCAGCCAGGGTGGGTCTGACACAATGAGAAATTGGGCACTGAGGAGTACGATAGAACAAACGAATCTGGGAATGCAGGTCCATATTCAATTAAAGTTGTGGCGCAGTTAGACAGGGTCATAAAGCTTTCCGCATATTAGCCTTCATAGACCAAAGTATGGAGTACAGGAGTTGGGATGTTACGTTGCTATGGTTTAAGGATTTATTGGGGCCCAATTTGGAACATTGTGTACGGTTGGGCTCAACCACCTGCAGGAAAGATGCAAATAAGATTGAAAGAATGCAGAAAAAAAATTACACGGCTATTGCCGGGACTGAATGTTTATAATTAAAAGGAAAGATTACATATGTCAGCACTTTATATAATATTATGAGACGTAGAGAGAGAGTAAATGCAAGCGGGCTTTCTCCACTGATGTTGGGTGAGAATACAACTAGAGATCATGGGCGAATGGTGAAATGTGAAATGTTTAAGGAAAATAGGAGGGGGAACTTCTTCACCCGGAGGGTCAACAGAGTTTAGAGATTGCTGTGAACACAAATGGTAATTGAGATTCCGATGTCAAAGTTTAAGAGATGATTGGGGAAGTACACGGATGAGAGGGATATGGATGGCCATGGTCCGGGTGAGGTCGATGGGAGTAGGCAGTTTAAACAATTCCTCCCGGACCTGACGGGCTGAAGACCCTGTTTCTGTGCAGTTGTTTCCCATGGCTGTCTGACTGTATGTCTGGGTTAGAACTTCAGTGTCTCACAGCACCAACCAATCTAGAAAGTCGTTGATACTGTTCGATCCCTCTGTCCTTGCACACACTGAAGCATGGAGACTGAGTTAATGGATGGTTACAGCATGAGGAGATGGAAGCTTTGGAAATTGTTTATTCTGTATTCTCCAACAGTCTGCGATGGTTTTCAAGGAAGACAAGTGTGAGACCGGGCATTTGCTTTGCCTTCGCGGCGTTTTTAGTTTGTGTAGTTCTGTATGTTTCATTTAAAATTGATTTCAGAGGGAGACACGGATTCCACACCGGCCATGTGGATTCAGGGTTACATGGATCGAAATATGAGCGTATCCTCACCCGATACGATAAAACCACGATTCAGAGGTAAATTGATATTAGGATAAAATGGTGTGTACTTGATCTGGGAATTTGGAATTGGCATTTTGGAAGGCTGGATCTTTTAATGAGCAGCAAGAGCTGCTGCTGAACACTTTGAAATGCTGGTTTTAAGTTGTAAGCCACTGGAAAAGATGCTTTGATGTCATTGCAGCATTTGCCCTGTAATATGTAAATGACAGGTCAGTTCAGAAACGCGCTGGTGCAGTCAGTCGCCCAGCGATTTGCTGACGTCGTCAGTCCTAATTCCATTAATTATCCAGGTGCTGCTGGGTGATCAGATTAAATCGGTTATTTCCTCAGCCCTATTTCTCGGAGCACTGTAACGGCAGACTTGCAATAGAGTTGTAAAGTGTACCAAAGTTTCGACTCTCCGTGCGGAACACAGCTGTCCTTTGTCTTCCAGCCAGAATTCACTCTGTCTACTACATCATCTGCTTTCTGTTAGGAAGCCAATTCTGAATCAACGCAGCCAGGTTTCCCTTGATCCCATGCCTCCTGACTTCCTGAATGAGTCTACTATGGGGAACTGATCAAACCCCTGACCAAAATTAATGCGCCCACATCGACTGTCCTGGTTCTTCTGTTTGTTTAATTTACACTTTTTCAAATAATTCAATCTGACTCATTAAGGACAACATGCTACGTTGTCTCTCCGTAGCCAGACGACGTTTCTCCAAATACTCATAAATTCCATCTTCAATAATCCTCTCCAGTAGTTTACCCACTACTGATGTAAGACTCACTGGTTTATAATTCCAAAAACCACCTCTATTATCTTTCATCAACAAATGAATAACATTTTCCACCCTCCAATCATATAGTTCTGCTTCCGTGACCAGAGAAGACACAAATATCCTGTCCAAAAACGCAGCAATGTCTTCGCTCGCCTTGCAAATTACCTGGAGTATATCCCCTCCGGTATCTATCGGGGAATCATCTATTCCAAAGACTATATCCCTTCCGGTATCGGGGAATCATCTATTACAAAGATTATATCCCTTCCGGCATCGGGGAATCATCTATTACAAAGACAATGTCCCTTCCGGTACCGGGGAATCATCTATTACCTGCACTATATCCGTTCCGGTACCGGGGAATCATCTATCATAATGTTTTCCAAGTTTCCAGCACATCCTCTTTCTCAACGTCGACATGTTCGAGTATATCTGCCTTTTGACGCTGTGTTCACATTGATCAATGTATTCTGAGAGGAGCTTCACCGCCTCCTTGGACTCCAGATACAGGTTTTCCTCTTTTACCTCTGATCTGCCCACACTCTCTCTAGTCATCCTTCTGTTCTTTACTTATCTTAGTGCATCTCTAATCTCCTTCTAACTTTGAAGTCCATTGTAAAATTATTTTTCTGTCTACATGCTGACTTGCCATAATCCTATCTGATCCGTTCTTCCTGAACCTTAAGTATCTTCTTTTCTTCACCTTGACGAGCTGTTCCATATTTCTTGTCAGCAAGGGTTACTTTACGCTATCACCCTTTGCCTGCCTCATTGAGACAAGCTTAAACTGAACCCACGTAAGTGTTTTCTGAACAATTTCCACATATTTGTTGTGCATTTCCTTATTTAACTTCCCAAGTTCTGGCCAGGAAGCACCACACATCGCAGATCTCCAGTTAAATACATCCCATGCTCCCTAGTCATATCCCCGTGTACGTTAAACGGAGGGGAGTTCTGCCCTATTGTTCTGACATGCTGACAATCGGAGAGACCTGTCACCTGATCCGTTCTCTTTTCTAATATTAGATCCGGTCTGGATTATTCGCTAGACCGCCTTTCTTTTTATATTGACATGAATCCTTCCAGCACACAACTGAGAGATTATGCCAGACCTTTTACCCAGAGAAGGTGCCAATGAATATTGTGGAATGTTCACTTACCCGTGGCAATAACATGGCACATGCCCAAGATCCGCTTCCCGATTGGTTCCTCACCGTTCCCGTTGCAATTTGTTTTTGTTTTGTAAATCTAGTGGGCGGCTATACAGAATACTCCAAACTGGGTGATCGCGCCCTTCATGTCTCTGTGTTCGTTTCACAGTCTATTAACAAACGAACGCTCCACGTTGTCCTCCCTTTCTGCAGCTGCGATACTATCCCTGGTTTCACATCACACTCCTCTTACACTCTGTTACCCGACCCTGTCCATTTTGAAACATCTAAAACCTGGAAACTCCTGAAGCCATCCCTGCCCTGTTGACAGTCGAGTGTCTGTGATAGTTTGGAACATACTTCAACCAATGTAACAATCACGCCAGCAGCATTGAACGTTTATATTGCTACCTGCCTGAACTGTATAAAGTCAGCAATCTTCCACCAATTCTGCAATTTCCGGATGACAAGGCACATGATTGTTTGGATTTATGACATATATGCCAAAGCTGTTCATTGTAAAACGGCTTTATTTGAAAACTCCGCGGAACTGTCATTAGACGCGGGCGTTATCTACACAGATGACCATTGAATGTAAACACATACTTCATTCCATTCCTCAGCTCCTCTCTGAATTTCCTCTGTGTCAGTGTATAGATACAAGTGTTGGTGCACATGCTGAGAAATTGTAACATGTACCCAAATTGTTGTAGGATGTATACCGGGGAACACAAATATCTGTCCTCGTAAAAATAGTTTTGCACTTGCCATTTTAGAGAACGGGCTACATAGGGCATCCACAATAATATGAAATTAGCTGATATAGAAAACATCAAAATCATCGATTTTCTGCGTTTTTCCACCTCGGCATCTTTCTGATTGTCGCTGTTGTGCCGAAGCTTTCTGCGGACTCTATTTGCCACAACGATACACCTTACGGTTAACCCGTTAAAGACCAGGATTAAGCCGATTGGTATCAATGGTGTTAAAATGCTATGCAGTAATGCGTATCCTCTCCACACGGGTGAAGTGGCGTATTGATATGTGCCGGTGCACCGCCACGGCATGTTGTCAATGATGACGTAAGGTTCAATGGCAAAGTATAACGGGACACATCTCCCGCAGCTCACTATAACCACGGTCATGATAACCACCGTTGCTGTTCTCTCGGTGCAGTATCGCTCCCGCAGCTTTCGGCAGCATATTGCGATGAAGCGATCGAAGGTAAAACTGACCGTGAACCAAACAGAACAGTCCTGCGTTACAGCCGCAAATACAAGTGTCAGAGCGCATACAGGAGTGAGGAGCAGGGATCTGGAATAAATGTAGATATTGTTGGTCCGATCCACTAAAGCAACAACGATAACCACCATCAGATCCGCTGTTGCCATTCCAACCAGATAACGGGTGATGCATTTGGAGAGTCCGCATTTTCCCCGAGAAAGGATCACAATCGCCGTTAAATTAACTGCAAGAAATTTGGAAACAAAATAGAAATTCGGTCAGTTTCCTGAATGCCCCCGTTCTACCGATGCTATGCAGGGTATAGTCTGTTTGGAAGTGGAAAGCGGGAATCCAGTGTGTGCGGTCTCGGTCGCTGCACTCCGGCTGGAGGACAATGACGGATGTGAGTGTCAGTGGACTGACGACCTTCCCACAGTTTAGAGCGAGGCATCTGAGTTCCACGACTCACGTACCGGTGAGCAGTCGATCGCTCCTGTAAACAACACCGTTTCCATTATTAGAGGTGAAAGAGCTGAAGGGGTTTGTTTGTAGCGGTGACATGGTGGAGTCAAGGAGATATAAAGCACGAGTTCTCATTTACTGACTTACAGAAGAACAGACCTACGTGTCGAAAATAGACGGGACCGTCATTTAAATAAGCTGCCGCGTTGTTATAAGATCGAAGTGTCTGCACTGATAGAGACTCGGACCTAGATAAGCAGAGACCAGTATCACTTCAGAAAGCCTAGCGAAGAGAAATTATGAAACAATGTCAATATCGGCACCAACTTAATTAACAATAAAATAGAACACTATGATCAAAGTACGGAAAAGGAAAATAAAACCATTAGATGCCTGAATCCTCCATTCCGGAAACACGTTACAGCTGACGGTAACATCTGTGCTCAGTAACAGTGCGGATACCGCAGCAGAGTAACGACGGCACCATACATAAAGTGACCAGCTCCGGCATCTTACCGGGGACTCCAAACGCTACAAGTGTGGGATAGTAAATGGCCGCGATGTAGTAAATCGCCGCATATCCCATATTCCGTCAGGAGCAGCGTTCAGTTGTACGGAGCGTTTCAGCTGCTCAGATGGACCGGGGATCGGTTTAGCAGACTTTTATTGAGGTGAGAGCAATTCCACTGAGGCAATTAGCGTGGCCATCACGTCAGGGACATTAGTGACAACCAACTACACAAATACTTACGTTAAACTATTTTTACTCACTGTCCCCGTGTCATTAATTTGACTACTCAAGGGATATTGCAATTTATTTATTTAAAACAAAATATGATGTGTTTTTCCATGCTGTCTTCCATGATGCCTGGCTTCAGCTATTTATATCATTGTTCCTTTAAAACAGTCAATCGTCGTGAATTCGATTTATTTTGTAATATCTGACCGTGCACAGTCGCTTCTGAAACTGAGCGAAGTAGTTTTGTCTGCAGGCGAAATGAAGAACACTTCTTTATTAAAGGGAAACATTTGTTCATTCTTTTCTTCCGTTCGTTCCAGTCATTTCGGGCGGTTTGAGTGATGGAAATCACTGTAAAACTGAGATGCATTACAATAACACTGCAATTATGTTCGTCCAAACATTTTTAAAGCTCCACAGCGATATTCCAGAGACCTGTCGTCAAAATGGATACGTCTCTTCGGGAGATTAGCGAGGGCTGTGGACAGTTTGAAGAACAATGTTTTCCAGCGCACACATGGGCCGTTTGGAAGGAACCTGACCTCTGCCAGTGAATGACCTGACCACCCCATACCCGTGACGTGAGATGTAGTCTGTTTAACTTTAAAGATATTCTCAAACCTGCCATAGTTCTATTACAATTTCTCCATCCATTCTCTGTTTGAACAAAAGTAGCAAGTAAAATCTATGAACTATCTGCAGGTTCTCAGGCTGTTGTGTTATTTGCATGAAGTTGTATTTTTCCCTCTGATTTACTGCCAGGTACATTGCCTTTCGAGCGTCACTATCAGTATGTGCAGGACAGCGTAAGTGTTCAAGCTCACCTGTCAATCACACTTCCTTCTGCACCTACAGTGCACCGCTCCGTGCCGATTGTGGTTCTCGTACCCGAGGAGCGACCGTCAGCTCATTGGAGAGAGTCTCATCACTCTGTTTTCATTGTGGAACTGCTACTAATGTGCGGTACTCGGTTAACTTGAGAATGTATCATCTCTGCCTTCAAATTTATCCGTCCAAAGTGAATCACTTCCTACCTTTCCGGGTTGAACTCCATCTGTAACTGCTCAGCGCAGCTCTGCGTTCTGTCACTGTCCTGTTGTAACCTGAGACAACTTTCTATACTATCCATAATTCCACCAACATTCACATTTTTTAAAATACAATAAGCCACCCGTCCACCTCCTCATCCAAATCACTTATAAAACACATAAAGCTGGGTGTCTCAGAAAAGATACCTTCAGGACACCTCTGGTCACCAACATCCAGGGAGAAAACGCTCCATCCACAACTATCCTTTGCCTTCTGTAGGTGTCAGTTCTGAATCCACCAGACAACTTTCTCAGGATACCAAAACTTCTGACGTTATGAACGATCCTACCATGACTAAACAAAGCCTTATTAAAATGCATTTATAGCAGATCTATTAACCTTCTTCCATATCACCGTCAATTACCTGAAAAATAAATTTCGTACCAGAGCATCCCATTGACAATAGGTTTTCTGGAACTCAGCTACTAGAGGACATTGACTATCTCCAAGGGGTTTGAGTTGGTTAACATGATACCAACCCAACTTGTTTGGACCAGTCTGCATTCGATATACTGACGGACTGGTTTTGTCAGCGACATCATATGCCCCTACGTATCGCGAAGCTGTAAAGGGGCTCGGCTGATATAGAGACATTATAACCTTCTGTTCTACTTCGGACTCCCGCGGTTTGTTCGCACCTCAAAACAAGCTTTGCTCTGCTGTTCCTTCCGTCTCCTATTATGGGCTTCCTCAAAAGAGTGTCGTAATGGACGAGGCGAATCCAATCGCAGGACACAGGCACGAAGATTGAGTTAGGACGCAGACGCAGGTGTGAACGTTGAACAGCAAACAGGAGGGAGTGCAGGAAGGCAGGAGACAGGCAGAGCTGACCTGGACACGGAGCGTAGAAAGGGAAGCACTAGACAAAATTTTCGTAGCACGGAGAGACGGAGGTAAATCTCGGTGCTGAGGTAAAACTTAGATAGATAGATAGATAGATAGATAGATACTTTATTCATCCCCATGGGGAAATTCAACATTTTTTCCAATGTCCCATACACTTAATGTAGCAAAGCTAATTACATACAATACTTAACTATTTAAATACATTGAATGGTAGCTTAAGCTCAGTCCTAACCCCGGCACTTAACATATCCGACTCCTGGCGGTTGAATTGTAAAGCCGAATGGCATTGGGGAGTAGTGATCTTTTCATCCTGTCTGAGGAGCATTGCATCGATATCAACCTATCGCTGAAACTGCTTCTCTGTCTCTGGATGGTGCTATGCAGAGGATGTTCAGGGTTTTCCATAATTGACCGTAGCCTATTCAGCGCCCTTCTCTCTGCTACCGATGTTATACTCTCCAGTTCTGTGCCCACGACAGAGCCCGTCTTCCTTACCAGCTTAATAAGACGAGAGGCGTCCCTCTTCTTAATGCTGCCTCCCCAACACGCCACCACAAAGAAGAGGGCGCTCTCCACAACTGACCTATAGAACATCTTCAGCATCTCACTACAAACATTGAATGACGCCAACCTTCTAAGGAAGTACAGTCGACTCTGTGCCTTCCTGCACAACGCATCTGTGTTGGCAGTCCAGTCTAGCTTCTCGTCTAACTGCACTCCCAGATACTTGTCTTATCTTATCCCAAGACTTATCTTGACACGGAGAGACTAAGTCTCACGGGTGGCACTCGGAACTGGGGGACAGTAATCACCGCTCCCTGACCTTTAGCATTATCATGGAAAAGGATAGAATCAGAGAGGATAGGAAAAATTTTAATTGGGGAAGGGCAAATAATGAGGCTATAAGGCTAGAACTTGCGGGTGTGAATTGAGATGATGTTTTTCCAGGGAAATGTACTATGGACTTGTCGTCGATGTTTAAGGATCTCTTGCAGGATGTTAGGGATAAATTTGTCCCGGTGAGGAAGATAAAGAATGGTAGGGTGAAGGAACCATGGGTGACAAGTGAAGTGGAAAATCTAGTCAGCGGAAGAAGACAGCATACATGAGGTTTAGGAAGCAAGGATCGGATGAGTCTATTGAGGGATATAGGGGAGCAAGAAAGGAGCTTAAGAAGGTGCTGAGAAAAGCAAGAAGGGGTTAAGAGAAGGCCTTGGCGAGTAGGGTAAAAGAAACCCACAAGGCATTCTTCAATAATGTGAAGAACAAAAAGATGACAGGAGTAAGGTAGAACCGGTTAGAGATACAAGTGGGAAGATGTGCCTGGAGGCTGTGGAAGTGAGCGAGGTCCTCAATGAATACTTCTCTTCGGTATTCACCACTGAGAGGGAACTTGATGACGGTGAGGACAACATGAGTGAGGTTGATGTTCTGGAGCATGTTGATATTAAGCGAGAGGAGGTGTTGGAGTTGTTAAAATACATTAGGACGGATAAGTCCCCGGGGCCTGATGGAATATTCCCCAGGCTGCTTCACGAGGCAAGGGAAAAGATTGCTGAATCTCTGGCTAGGATCTTTATGTCCTCGTTATCCACGGGCATGGTACCGGAGGATTGGAGGAAAGCGAATGTTTTCCCCTTGTTCAAAAAATGTAGTAGGGATAAACCAGGTAATTATAGACCAGTGAGCCTTACGTCTGTGGTGGGAAAGCTGTTGGAAAAGATTATTAGAGATAGGACCTATGGGCATTTAGAGAATCATGGTCTGATCAGGGACAGTCAGCAAGGTTTTGTGAAGGGCAGATCGTGCCAAACAAACCTGATAGAGTTATTTGAGGAGGTGACCAGGTATATAGACGAGGGTAGTGCAGTTGATGTGATCTACATTGATTTTAGTAAGGCATTTGACAAGGTTCCACACAGTAGGCTTATTCAGAAAGTCAGAAGGCATGGGATCCAGGGAAATCTGGCCAGTTGGATTCCGAATTGGCTTGCCTGCAGAAGGCAGAGGGTAGTGGTGGAGCAAGTACATTCAGATTGGAGGGTTGTGACTAGTGGTGTCCCACAAGGATCTGTTCTGGGACCTCTACTTCTTGTGATTTTTATTAACGACCTGGATGTGGGGTTAGAGAGATAAGTTGGCAAGTTTGCAGAGGACACAAAGGCTGGTGGTGTTGTAGATAGTGTGGAGGATTGTCAAAGATTGCAGAGAGACATGATAGGATGCAGAAGTGGGCTGGGAACTGGCAGATGGAGTTCAACTTGGAGAAGAGTGAGGTGGTACACTTTGGAAGGACAAACTCCAAGGCAGAGTATAAAGTAAATGGCAGGAAACTTGGTAGTGTGGAGGAGCAGAGGGAACTGGGGGTACATGTCCACAGATCCCTGAAAGTTGCCTCACAGGTAGATGGGTAGTTAAGAAAGCTTATGGTGTGTTAGCATTCATAAGTCGAGGGATAGAGTTTAAGAGACGCGATGTAATGATGCAGCTCTATAAAACTCTAGTTAGGCCACATTTGGAGTACTGTGTCCAGGTCTTGTCGCCTCAGTATAGGAAGGATGTGGAACCGTTGGAAAGGGTACAGAGGAGATTTACCGGGATGCGGCCTGGTTTAGAGAGTATGGATTATGATCAGAGATTAAGAGAGCTGGGGCTTTACTCTTTGGAGAGAAGCAGGATGAGAGGAGACATGATAGAGGTGTACAAGATATATAGACAGAGTGGACAGCCAGTGCCTCTTCCCCAGGGCACTACTGCTCAGTACAAGAGGGCATGGCTTTAAAGTAAGGGGAGGGAAGTTCAAGGGGGATATTAGAGGAAGGTTTTTCACTCAGAGATTGATTGGTGTGTGGAATACACTGCCTGAGTCAGTGGTGGAGGCAGATACACTAGTGAAGTTCAAGAGACTACTAGGAAGGTATATGGAGGAATTTAGGGTGGGGGGTTACATGGGAGGCAGGTTTTAAGGGTCGGTACAACATTGTGGGCCTAAGGGCCTGTACTGTGCTGTACGGTTCTATGTTCTATTAACTGGAGTCGAGCTGAGAAAACTTTACACAAAGAGGCTAAGTTTCACAGGTAATTCTCTGCAATGAAGCAAAACATATAACACGCGGTCCTAAACGGCCGGAAATGTCCTGACGAAGGGTCTGGGCCCGAAACGTCGACAGCGCTTCTCCCTATAGATGTTGCCTGACCTGCTGTGTTCCACCAGCATTTTGTGTGCGTTGTTGTTTGAATTTCTAGCATCTGCAGATTTCCTCGGGAAATGTTAATTACCACGCAGGCAATGCCAACGATCTGGCAACTAGTGTTTGTGAAGCCTGGGTTCTTATGCTGCAGGTCTTGATGAAAACCATGTGTGCCATCATCAAAGGGAACTAGGGGAAAAAATGGGGAATTAACGGTCAAAGCCGTGGCACAATCAAAGGGAATTAGGAATAAAATGGGAATTAATGGTCGGGACCGTGATAGTACCAACACCAACTCCCCCCCCCCCACCCCGCCCACCTCAACAGGAGCCTCCAGGCGAACCACCATGCCTGTCCAAATTGTCTCGATGGAAATCCTGGATGAGAGAAGGGTCTCCCTTCCAATCGACCAGGTACTGGAGACCCCTGCCTCGGAGGCGCACATCCGGTAATTGCCGGGCGGTGAACGTTGGGCAGTCGTCAATGATCCAGGCGGGTGGAGGAGATTCAGCAGAAGGGCACACAGGGCTGACAGTTCCAACCTGGAGACGTGGAACGTGGGATAAAAGTGCATGCATCTGGGCAGTTTGAGTCTGACCACTGAGGGGTTGATGATACTCTCAGTTTTGAATAGTCTCAGGTATTGAGGGGCGAGTTTCCTGGGATTCATTCTTGAGAGGGTTGTCTTTTGAAGACAGCCAAACCTTCTGCCCAGGCCGATCATTTGGTGCAGGAATTCGATGGCGATCTGCGATCCTCCGGTTGCGGTCGGCCGAGTGGAGCAGTGCCGCGCGTGCCTCCTTCCAGACTTTGCCGCACTGGCGGAGATGGGCCTGAACTGAAGGCACAGCAATATCATCTTCATGTGCAGGAAACAGAGGGGGTTGGTAACCGAGGGAGCATTCGAAGTGCGACATACCGGTGGCGATGCTGACCAGGGATTTGTGGGCGTACTCTACCCAAGCGAGATGAGTGCTCCAGGATGACCGGTTGTTGGCGGTTATGCAGCGCAGTGCTGCTTCCAAGTCCTGCTTACCTCGTTCTGTTTGACCGTTTGTCTGTGGATGGAAGCCGGATGAAAGACTTACGGAGGCTCCAAGAGCTTGATTAAAAAAAAATAAAAATCTCCGGACTTGAGAGACGAATTAGAGATCCCGGTCGGAAATAATGTCAGAGGGAATCCCGTGAAGGCGGGAGACGTGATGGACGAGAAGGTCAGCTGTTCCACCGGCTGTAGGGAGTTTGGGAAGGGCTACAAAGTTCACAACCTTGGAGAAGCGGTCCATCACGGTGAGTACGGCAGTATTTCCATGTGAAAGGGGTATTCCAGTAACAAAATCCGAGCAATGTGAGACCAAGGGCGGCTAGGGACAGGTACGGGACGAAGCAACCCAGCAGGTGGTCGATGGGAGGATTTTCCGCGGGCACACACAGAACAGGCAGAGACGAAAGAGCGAGTGTCAGCGTCAATGGTGGGCCACCAGAAATGTCTCTTCAGAAGTGATAGAGTCCAATCGATTCCTGGATGGCAGGCGAAACGAGACGGGTGCCCCCACTGGAAAATCTGAGATCGAACAGAATCGGGTACAAAGAGGCGATTGGTGGGTCCTTTGCTGGGTCAGGGTGAATCCGTTGGGCCTCTTTGACTATGGCCTCGATCTCCCAGGTGAGAGAAGCCACTACACAGGATGGTGGAAGGATGGTCTCAGGGTTGGGAAGGCCCTCCTCGGAAATATATTTGCGGGAGAGAGCATCGGGCTTCCCGTTCTTGGACCCCGGACGTCAGGTGAGTGTAAATCTGAACCGGCCAAAAAATAATGCCCAACGAGCTTGGCGGGCATTCAGGTGTTTGGCGGTTTGGATATATGCGAGGTTCTTGTGATCAGTCCAGACGATAAACGGATGTTCCGCTCCCTCCAGCCAGTGCCTCCACTCCTCCAAAGCGACTTTGACCGCCAGTACCTCCCGGTTCCCTACGTCGTAATTTCGTTCGGCGGGGGACAGCCGGCGAGAAAAGAAGGCACGGGGATGAAGTTTTTGATCAGGACCAGAACGTTGGGAGAGGACCGCTCTCACCCCAGAGTCGGAGGCTTCGTCCTCCGCAATGAACTGACAGGAGGAGTCTGGTTGAACCGTGATGGGAGCGAAGGTGAAACAACTCTTCAGCTCCGAGAAGGCAGCGGGGTCGCAGTGAAAAGGGGTCTCAGCAGAGGTGAGTCGAGTAAGGGGCGCTGCCACTCAGCTGTAATCCCTGATGAAACGACGATTAAAGTTTGCAAACACCAGAAATCTCTGGAGTTGTTTGAGTGTTGTAGGTGTAGGCCACTCCGCCACCGGCCGGATCTTTTTGGGATCCGCCTTCTCCTGCCGGCTCTCGATGATGTATCCTGAGAAACTGACTGAAGGAACGTGAAACTCGCACTTCTCAGCTTTTATGGATACTTTGTTTCCGCAAAGCGTCTGCAGAAACTGATGGACATCGTGTGTCTTCCTGAAGACTGCGGGAGAAGATCAGGATGTCATCCAAATAAACAAACACGAAGCGGATAATAAAATCTCTAAGGACATCGTTTATCAACGCTTGGAAAACGGACGGGGCATTGGTGAGGCCGAATGGCATGAGCAGGTATTCGATGTGACCAAGCAGAGTGTTGAACGCTGTTTTTCACTCATCTCCCTCCTTTATCCTGACCAGATGAAAGGCACTTCATAGGTCCAACTTGGAGAAGATGGTGGCTCCGTGAAGTGGTTCGAAAGCAGAGTTGAGAAGGGGTTGTGGATATTTGCTGTTTACGGTTATGCTAATTGGGTCTCGGTAGTCAATGCAGGGGCGCAAAGAACCGTCTTTCTTCCCCACAAAGCAGAAACCTGCGCCAACAGGGGAGGATGAGGGTCGGGTAATGGCCGCCGGGAGAGGTTAATTCAAGTAATCCTCCATTGTTTCCCTTTCTGGCAAGGACAAGTTATACAGCAGACTGGTGGGTAGAGGAACTCTGGGGAAAAGGTCAATAGCCAAGTCATAGGGGCGGTGTGGAGGCAGGGAAAGAGCTCATTGTTTTCTGAACACCTCTCCCAGTTCGTGGTGCTTTGCAGGAACTTGGATAAGTCGGGAGCCTCAGCAGCAGATGAGATATTGGTGACTCACAGGGGAAAGGGCCAAGTGGAGTGACAGAACGGACTCAAGCTGGCTATAGTCCCAGTGCATCAATCAAAATGGGGATTGTGGTGGCTTAACCAAGGGTACCCAAGAACGATAGGAGCTTGAGGGGAGGACATTAAGTTAAATTGTACCTGCTCCCGAAGGTTCCCAGAGAGAATTAGAGACAGGGGTGGTGTGCAGTATGTGACCTGGGCCAGAAGTCTGCCGTCTCGTGCCCAGACTTCTGGAGGTGTGCTCAACGGCTCCCGAGGAATTCCGGCCCGGGAAGCTATGTCTTCATCCAGAAGAATACCCTCAGGACTGGAGTCCACTGGAGCTGACAGAGGCAGGGATTGTTGAAACATAAAGTTGCCGGGATCTGCATCCGTTTTCTGCGAACGAAAGGGAATGTTGCCTGGCTCACCACGGTCCCCCTTTCAACCAGTGAGCCTTCTTCCTTTGGCCGAAGAGGACAGATAGCTCGGACTTGGCCAGACTGGCTGCAATATAGACACAACCCCGATCTCAATCTCCGATGTCGCTCTGTGGGAGAAAGACGATTCAGTCCCAGCTACATTGGTTCCTCTCTTGGGGTGGTGAAAACGGCCAGGCCGGGAGCTCTTCTAGGAGCGGGAGGAGGTGAGAGGATAGGGCTGGGAGAAGATGGTAAAGCGTGCCGTGAGGTGACCAAAGTTGTAGGATGACCAGTCCTCATTCTCGGAGTCGGTTGTCCAGCTTGGTGGCTCGGGAGATCAATGAATCCAGGATGTTAGTGTCATCATTAGCCACCAACTCGACCTTTGCCATGTCACAGAGGCTTGCTGAAATACCTCCTGGAGTGCCTCATCATTCCACCCGAGACGGCTGCTGGCGTCCGGAACTCCAGGGAGTATTCGCAACACTGCGTGAGCTCTAATGCAGGGTGAGTAGACGCTTAGCGGCATCTTTACCGTGGACCGTTGAAAAATCTTCCTCATTTCTGAGATGAAGGTTGGGAAGGTCTCTGGCTGATTATCACAAATCACGGTGGCCCACGCTCAGGCAGTTCCTCGCATCAACCCCATGAGGTAAACTATCTTTGATCTGTCCATGGCATATGTGCATGGCTGTTGCTCGAACACCAAGGAGCATTGCAGCAGGAAGGGCCGGCACTTCCCCAGATCCCCAGCGGAGGGTTCAGGTTCAGGTACGTGCGGCCCTCTTAGCGGTCGTGTTAATGACGCATGGGGCGCCGCCACTACAGGCTGACCGGGCTGGTCAGACAGAGTTCCCGGAGTGGACGGGGGAAGATGAGCAAATACTCGGTCACTGACAGGGAGCGGAGGTTCTCCGTGACATCCCGGAGCAGCCGGTCGCGCAGGCCCAGTGGGGGGTGCTTGTTGCAGGGGGTTCGTGTCCGCTGGCTTCATTATGGCCAGTTCATTCTGTTGCAATGAGCGACTGAAGCGACCCCGAGAGCAGGACACAGGCACGGAGATTGAGTTGGGGATGTTGGCGCTAAGGTGAACGTGGAACAGCAAACAGGAGGAATCTTGACACGGAGACGGGGTTTTCATTGGAATATCTTGAAACTGGAGCTGAACTTAGAACTAACGTTTCTTATCGGTCAGGAAACTGTAACCGGTCCATTATAACTGCGTTGATATCATTTTATTAACTGCGCAACACATCCTCCTGGGTCATGCACCCACAATCCTGAAGCGTTTATATCCGTTCCTCAGAGTCGGGCCATTTTCTTAATATGTAACTAAGAAAGTAACCTCTCCAATAATCCGACCCCACACCTCTGGTTCTTTTCGTCCTTTCAATTTCCGATTTAAATATCCTAATCTAGTTGGTGGTTCAACCCAAATCTGGAGTGGAAATCAAAAATAGACTCTCAAACCTGCTCAAACTCTACCTGTAGCTCTGTCGCCCGAGCCTCGGCGCCGTCTTTTTAAATCTCTTCTGCAGTCATTCCAGCTTACAGA
Source organism: Hemitrygon akajei (assembly GCF_048418815.1). Lineage (NCBI taxonomy): Eukaryota > Metazoa > Chordata > Chondrichthyes > Myliobatiformes > Dasyatidae > Hemitrygon > Hemitrygon akajei. The sequence continues at coordinate 25,652 of NW_027331946.1, forward strand.
TTAGTTTCAAGTGTCACCAAAAAAACACAACATATGTTGATATATGTCGTTGGTGTGAATGTTCGGCGCAATCCGAAGAAGTGTTACGTTCAGGCCGCAAATGTCGCCATGCTTCCGGCGCTGGTGTCGGTAAGCCGCGCTTCCTTGGAATGTAGACTGAAACCGGACACCCGGATGACATCGACCTGGTCATGGGGAGAACTAAACAACTCCTTACAGACAGTAGCAGCAAATGATCCCCGCTTAATGACAGTCTTCTCATAGCAGAGTAAGCAACACTGAACACAATGTAGCAATTGGGGCCTCACAAATGGGTCAGTCGATGGAGATTTAATATTGAAAGATAGCTTATCGGCCGTGTAAGACGACATTACAATGGGTCTAGGGATAATATATACTCCAATTCGATTCCCCAAGTTAGAAGTGCCAAGCTCCAGTGGGCATGCTTTTCCGGTTATAGGGGTAAGTTTAAAGGAGACATTTGTGGCCGGATTTTTCTTAGAGAGTGGGACAGACCCAGAAGAGATTACCGTGTAAATATAAATATACATGACAAACACATGGATTTCTTTATCTTACCGATCTTTCTCCGTATAACCCGCCCATTCCCTCGTTCATGACTTATCTGCCTAATTCACAATTTTACCTCCACTCTTACTACCTACCTTCTCCTCTGATGTCTATTATTGGCGTCGCTCTCCTATGAAATTCTTTCTTTTCAATTATGTACCTTTCACATCCCATAATCTCACTTAATTAAGCATCCCAACTCACGTGGCTTCACCTATCACCTGGAAAACTTGTACCTTTATCTTTCCTCCCATCTGCTTATTGTGTTACTCTGGATTTCAGCTGGATGGTGTTGTGGACGGTGTACAATTTGTCGAGGGGATTTCAGATGCCAGTTCCTTACACAGAGGGTTGTGGTAAGGGTTGTTTCTTCAGGAGCAGTTAAAACAGGCACATGCCGGACCGTGAAATCAAGCACCAAACCATTCCTCCCAGAGGAATCTGAAGTGGAGAGAATGATCTTGGGTGTCAATATATCTGACGAACTAGTCTGGACGCAACATATTGACGCAGCTATAAAGAAGGGAAGACAGCGGGTATGTTTCTTTAGGAATTTCAGGTGATTCAGTTTGTGGTTTAAAACACTGGAAAACCTCTTCAAACCTCCCATGGAGTACATTCTGACTGGCTGTTTCGCCTTCTGGTATCGAGGGGTGCTTCTGCACAAGATCGAAATAAGTTGCAGAAACTTGGAAAATCCTGCAGCTGATTGTACTGTTGCCGTAAAGTTAACAGATTTCACGACAAATGCCGGTGATGTTAAATCTGATTCTCATGTAGGGAGAATGTGTTAGATTGATCATAAATTGGTTGAAGAGCTAGCATTAGATCGTGGGACGAATGGCCTGTATGTGCTGTAATATTCCATGTTGTATGTTCTATCCAGTGTGCTGTAACTTACTATGTAGGTCACGTTGATGAATTATTGAAAGCTACGACGCCTTCCCTTTCCTGACTACTCTCAATGCGACTGAGAGTACTGCGGAAGAATTATTAACAACAGGCCATAAATGTCAGTGCCGACCCCTGGCTGGTATCGATAGTTTTGATTGGAAGGGCCTCGTCAAGTATTACGTAATAAGGAATTGCCCTCGGTATTCGGTCTACCCTGGTCATGGGGTATGAAGGGAAGTATCTGGACAAACAGGAACATTAGCCATAATCAGTATGGGCCAGTGCATAGTAGGTCGCGTCGAACCAATCTCACAGAGCTTTCCGAGGTAGTTACCAGGAATGGTGCTAAAGGCAGGGCAGTGGATGCAACCTGTCAGAATGATCTCATCTATAAACGTTTTTTAGTGTATTTGTTGTCATACCAAATCTCTTCAAACTCCTAAAGACGTATAGACTCTGCCTTGCCTTCTTTATAACTGCATCGATATGTTGGGACCAGGTTAGGTCCGCCGAGATTTGGACACCCAGGATCTTGCAGCTGCTCAGTCTCCACTTTTGATCCCTCGCTGAGGATTGGCATGTGTTCCGTCGTCCTACCCTTCCTGAAGTCCACAATCAGCTCGTTCGTCTTACTGAAGTTGAGCGCAAGGTTTTTGCTGTGATACCACTCCAGTAGTTGGTATATCTCGCTCCGGTACGCCCTCCGGTACGTCTCCATATGAGATTCTACCAACAATGGTTGTATCATCAGCAAATTTATAGATGGTAATCCAGTTATAGCCACACAATCATGGGTATAAGGAGAATAGAGCAGTGGGTGAAGCGCATCAGTGTTGATCGTCAGCGAGGAGGAGTATCCATCCGCACAGATTGTATACTTCAGTTAGGAAGTCGAGGATCCAGTTTGTTATGAGTGATGAACAGACCTGATGGACAATGGGCTGAAGTGTTAACCATTCCCAAACCCCCCTCCTGAGAACTACAAACTATTGCTGTTGTTATGCTGCTCATGAGAGAGAGAAATGAAGCCCAGGCAAGAACATTTGCTACAGATAAGAGGGGGAGAGTGAGACTGTTGATTAACTGTATTATGACTTCTATAAGGATTATTTACTTTCTACTACTTTGCTCGTTAACACTCCTCAGTGGACTGTAGGAGTGGCATGATTTAATGGACACGGTCATTCAGGGTTGATGTATAGCTGAGTCCCCGTTGGTAGGGATAAAAGACAGGTCTGGAGAAACACCCTCCAGACACACCAGTGCACCCTGACTGAGAGTTGTGAACCCACAAGGAAAGGTGGGGGATTCTAAGACCGAACCAGCAGGTCGGTCAGTAAGGCTATCAGTGTAAAAGCAGGGCCGGTGGGGACTTGTGTGTGTGTCCACTCATGCCAGAGTGACGAGTCCACCACAGAAGAACGGTCTAGTAGAAGGACGGAGAGGTCATAACTGGATGACCACGACGGTACGACAGAATAAGAAAAAATAATTCAAGGTTTGCCTGACTGCAGCTGTTACATCTCGTTCGCTCTCTCTCTCTCTCCAACGATTACAACACAACAAGCATAACTACCTCAGCACTCATGAACTGAACTGAACTGAACTTTATACTATTCTATGACAATTAATTTACCCCTAGACATCGATAGAGCTTGTTTATTATTGCTTATTATTATTCCTACACTTTTAGGTTTATTACTGCTAACTTGTGTTATATGTATATTTGCATTATTGATATTGTTTTGCTTATTTTACTAATAAACACTTTTGATATTTAGTACCACCAGACTCCAACGGATTCTTCTTTCTCTGCTGGTCAGACACCCAGTTACGGGGTACGTAACAAATTGCAGAGGGAGGTACAGAGGCCCAGGTTCTGTAACTTCTCAATCAGGATTGTGGGAAAGATTGTCGATTAAAAGACTGATTACAGGAGTTGGAAAGTCATGTTGATGTTATTTAAGACTTTGTTGAGTCTTCATTTGCAATATTATGTGCGGTTTTGCTCACCTACCTGCAGGAAAGATTTAAATAAGTTTGAAAGAATGCAGAAAAAAATTACACAGCTATTGCTGGGAATGGATGTGTTGAATAAAAAGTAACGATTACATATGTCAGCACTTTATTCCCGAGGGGGCAGAATACTGAGGGGAGATATAATAAAGGTATACAACAGTATGAAGTGTATAGAGAGTGTAAATGCAAGCGGGCTTTCTCCACTGATGTTGGGTGAGAATGCAACTGGAGATCATGGGTGAAGGGCGAAATGTGAAATGTTTAAGGGAAACATGAAGGGAAACCTTTTCACCCAAAGGGAGGTCAGAGTGTAGACTGTGCTGCCAATACAAGTGGAAATTGAGATTTCTACTTCAACGTTTAAGAGATGATTAGATGAGTACATGGATGAGAGGGATGTGGATGGCCATGGTCCGGGTGCGTTTCGATGGATGTAGGCCGTTTACATAGTTCCTCACCGACCTGACGGACTGAAGACCCTGTTTCCGTGCAGTTACTTCCTGAGGCTGCCTGACTGTATATCTGGGTTAGAACTTTAGTGTCTCAAAGGACCGACCAATCTAGAAAGTCGTTAATACTTTTAAATCCCTCTGTCCTTGCACACACTGAAGCATGGAGACTGAGTGAAATGGATGGTTATTGCAGGAGAAGAATGAAGTGCAGATGAGAAATGATGAAGGGAATATCCACTGAAGGGATATACCTTCACTCCTTCAGTGAGGCGGTAAAGACAGTAGTTCCGTGTTGGAGGTGGGTGTGACAGTGGCCGCAGTACATTGAACAAATCTGTTGTTTTATCGGTGGTAATGGGATCATTCGCCTCGATACTATACAACAAAGGGGTCATTTCATCCGTATCCTATCCTTGGTCAGAGATTGGATGTGAGAAATCTTAGCAGTCGTTGGAGGCTTAGAGTTGTGGAGACGTCATGTTTGATTGTCTTGAATATTAACTCGTGGACGATACATTCATTTCTGTCTCTCTGTCTTGGAGTCAAAAGGTTTGTTAATTGTTGTATGATTGCCATTACAGATGTTTCTTAACTGTTAAACAACTAAGACCATGCCATTTTCTGCGATATTTTTTATTAATATGAATGCATAGTGGATTTAAAATATCGCACGAGGTGTGGGCATAAGTGAGTTCGATTGAAAGAGAAACATAAAGATTACGGTCATGAATGACTATATTGAAGCCATGTGTTTCTTTAGTTAGTGTTGGGTGGATGACAGAACATCATCCTTGCGTAACACGGCTGCCTGCTGTCTTCCTGCCAGAATTCACTCTATCTACTACGTCATTTACCTTGTGTTAGGAAGCCAATTCTGAATCATCCAGACACGTTTCCCTCGATCCCATGCCTCCTGACTTTCTGAATGAGTCTACTATGGGGAACTGATCAAACGCCTGAACAAAATTAATGCACCCACATCGACTTTTCGGATTCATCTTTTGTTTTTCTCATTGTGACAAATAATACAATCTTATTCATAAAGGACAATATGCAGCTCAAAAAGCCATGTTGACTCTCCGTAGCTGGACTAAGTTTCTCCAAATGCTCATAAATTCCTTCTGCAATAATCTTCTCCAATAGTTTACCCACTACTGACATTACTGATTTAAGACTCACTGGTCTATAATTCGGAGGAGTATTCTGCTATTTTTCGTCAACAAAAGAATAACATTTACTCCCCCCCCCCCCCCCCATCTTCTAGTTCTACTTCCATGTCCAACGAAGACACAAATATCACGTCCAAAAGCTCAGCAATATTATCGCTTGCCTTCCAAAATTACCTGGAGTATAGCCCTTCTGGCACTGGGGAATCACCGATCATAATGCTCTCCATGTTTCCTCTTTTCAGCGTCGGCAGGTTCTGGCAATCTGCCTTTTGACGGGGTGTTCACATTGATCAATGTATTCAGTGAGGAGCTTCACCGCCTGTTTGTACTCCAGATCCAAGTTTTCCTCTTTTACCTCCGATCTGCCAACACTCTGTCCAGTCTCCTCCTGTTCTTCACAGTGCAACTCGCCAAGGACTTCTAACTCTTCTAAGTCCATTGTTAAATTATTTTCTGTCTACACTGTGACTCCCCAAAGCCCAACCTTACCCTTTCTTCCAAAACCTTAAATATTTTTATTTCCTCCTCTTGACGAGTTGCTCCATATTTCTTGTCATCCAGGGTTACTTTACGCTATCATCCTTTTCCTGCGTCTATGAGACAAGCCTAGACTGATCCCCATGTCAGTGCTCCCTCAACAATCTCCACATATCTGTTGCACATTTCCCTGAGTACATCATTTCCCAATGTACGTTCCCAAGTTCAGCCAGGTAGCACCGTAATTCGCAGACACCCAATTAAATACATTCCACGCCCCCTGGTCCTAACTCTGGGCAAGGCAAATGTCGGGGAGTTCTCCCCTGTATTTCTGAAATGCTGTGCCGCGGAGAGATCTGACACCTGATCCGTTTCGTTTTCTAATATTAGATCCGGTATGGACGGTTCGCTAGTCCACTTGTCTTCCAATAGAGACATGAAACCTTCCTGGACACAACTGAGAAATTATGCCATACTTAATCCTATCACCCTGGGGAAGTGCTAAAGAATATTATGGAAGTTTCAGTTACCCATGTTGATAAAATGGCAAATGTCCAAGTCCCGCTTCCCGATCTGTTCTTCACTGTTCCTGTTGCAGTTTTTTTTTGTTACAGGAGCAGCTGTATAGAATACTCCATATGTGGTGATCATATATCTCTGTTCGTCTCACAGGTTATTAACAAACGAACACTCCAGGTTGCCCTCCGAATATGCAGCTGCGAGACTATCCCTGGTTTGCCATCGCACAGTTTTTCCACTCTGTTACCCGACCCTGTCCATTTTGAAACAGCTAAAACACGGAAAGTCCTGAAGCCACCCCTGCCCTTGTGACAGTCGAGTGTCTGTGATAGTTTGGAACATACTTCAACCAATGTAACAATCACGCCAGCAGCATTGAGCGTTTGTATCGCTACCTACCTGAACTGTATGAAGCAAGCAATCTTCCGCCAATTCTGCAATTTCTGAAAGATCAGGCATATACGAGAAAATCTGCAGATGCTGCCATCCCCCTTTCCTTGTCCTAGGCCTCCCTTCCCATGATCCTCCTCCATCTCCATCTCTGTATCCCTTTTGCCAACCAACTTTCCAGCTCTTAGCTTCATATCTCCCCCTCCTGTCCTCTCCTATCATTTCGGATTTCCCTCTCCCCCTCCCACATCAAATCTCTTATTCACTCTTCTTTCAGTTAGTCCTGACAAAGGGTCTCGGCCCGAATCGTCGTCTGTGCTTCTTCTTATAGGTGGTGCCTGACCTACTGCGTTCCAACAGCATTTTGTGTGTGTTGCTTGATCAGGCATATGATTGTTTGAACTTATGACATATTTGCCAAACCTGTTCATTGTGAAACGGCTGTATTTGAAAACTCCGCTGAATTACTATTAGACGCGGGTGTTATCTACACAGATGGCCATTTAATGTAAATACATACTTCATTCCATCCCTCAGCTCTTCTCTGAATTTCCTCTGTGTCAGCGTATAGATACAAGTGTTGGTGCACACACTGAGAATTTGCAACATGAACCCAAATTGCTGTAGGATGTATACCGGGGAACTCAAATATCTGTCCTCGTAAAAGTAGCTTTGTACTTGCCATTTCAGAGAATAGGCTGCAATGGGCATCCACAATAATATGAAATTAGCTGATATAGAAAACAACAAAATAATCGATTTTCTGCGTTTTTCCACCTCGGCATCTTTCTGATTGTCGCTGCTGTGTCGAAGCCTTCTGCGGACTCTATTTGCCACAACGATATGACTTACGGTTAACCCGTTAAACGCCAGGGTTAAGCCGATTGGCAGCAATGCTGTTAAACTGATGGCCAGTAATTCGTATCCTTTCCACATGGGTGAAGTAGCGTATTCATATGTGAAGGTGCACCGCCACGGCGTGTTGTCAATGATGACGTAAGGTTCAATGGCAAAGTAAAGCGGGACAGATTTCCCGCAAATCACTATAACCACGGTCACGATAACCACCGTTGCTGTTCTCTCGGTGCAATATCGCTCCCGCAGCTTTCGGCAACATATTGCGATGAAGCGATCGAAGGTAAAACTGACCGTGAACCAAACAGAACAGTCCGTCGTTACAGTCCGTAATACAAGTGTCAGAGTGCATACAGGAGTGAGGAGCAGGGATCTGGAATAAATGTAGATATTGTTGGTCTGTTCCACTAAAGCAACAACAATAACCGCCATCAGATCCGCTGTTGCCATTCCAACCAGGTAACGGGTGATGCATTTGGAGAGTCCGCATTTTCCCCGAGACAGGATCACAATCGCCGTTAAATTAACTGCAAGAAATTTGGAAACAAAATAGAAATATAGTCAGCTCCCTGAATGCCCCCATTCTACCGATGCAATGCAGGGTATGGTTTGTTTGGGAGTGGAAAGCGGGAATCCAGTGTGTGCGTTCTCGGTCGCTGCACTCCGGCTGGAGGACAATGACGGATGTGAGTGTCAGTGGATTGGCGACCTTCCCACAGGTTAGAGCGAGGCATCCGAGTTCCACAACTCACGTACCGGTGAACGGAAAATCGGAAACAACACCATTTCTATTATTAGGGGCGAAACAGTTGAGTGCATTGATTACAGAGGGGAGAAAATGGAATCAAAAGATACAAAACACAATTTATGATTTACTGACTTATGTAAGAACATCTACGTGTCGAAAATAGACTGGACCGTCATTTAAATAAGCTGCCGCGTTGTTATAAGGTCGAAGTGTTTGCACCGATAGAGACTCGGGCTTGGAAAAGCAGAGACCAGAATCACTTCAGAAAGCCTAGAGAGGTGAAATTATGAAACAATGTCAATATTGGCATGAACATAATTGACAAAAAAATCACTTCGATCAAAGTGCAAAAATTAAAATAGAACGATGACAAGCTTGAATCCTCCATTCCGGAAACACGTTTCAGCCGACGGTAGCATCTGTGCTTAGTAACAGTGCGGATACCGCAGCAGAGTAACGACGGCACCATACATAAAGTAACCAGCTCCGGCATCTTACCGGGGACACCAACCGCTACAAGTGTGGGATAGAAAATGCCCGCGATGTAGTAAATCGCCGAATATCCCATATTCCGTCAGAAGCAGCGTTCAGTTGTACGGAAAGTTTCAGCTGCTCAGATGGACTGGTGATCGGTTTAGCAGACTTTTATTGAGGCGAGAGCAATTCCACTGAGGCAATTAGGATGGCTATCACGTCAGGGACATTAGTGACAACCAACTGCGCAAACACTGACGTCAAACTATTTTTACTCACTGTTCCCGTGTCGTTAATTTTGACTACTCAAGGGTTATTGTAATTTATGTGCTTTAAAATAAAATATGATGTGAATTTTCCATGTTATTTTTCATGATACCTGGCTTCAGGTATTTAAATATATTTTTTAATATATATCTGTACTGCTTTTAAAGTTGGCATTCATCTTGATTTCCATTTATTTTGTAACATTTGACGTCCTGTCACTGTCCTGTTGGTAATCTGTGACAAACTTCTATACGCTCCGTAATTGCACCAACTTACAAATCTCTGAAAATACAATAAACCACCCTTCCACCTCCTCATCCAAGTCATTCATAAAAGGAAAAATACGGAGGTCTCAGAACAGATCTCCGTAGGACTCCACTATTCACCGACATCCAGGGAGCATTTTTTCCATCCACAACTATGCTTTGCCTTCTGCAAGTTAACACATGGTCCTTCTGCGGGACATATCCTGAAACTCCTTTTCTAGCCGATTTATCTGCGTTCTCATTGGGCACAAATCAAACAATTCTTGCGATTAAGTACATCCCCTCGCAGATTTGGCCACCAACACAGATTCTTCAACTGCTCCATACATCTATCTGCTCCTCGATGCTCACTAATTTCTCGGTGCAAGTACATCATCTGGTTTCTTTCACAATTCCGCACCTCAAATTTACCACTATCAGGTATAATCCAAATCCGTGCCTGTATCCATCGATATTTCCCATAATCTTCAGCATCCTCCCCTGTTGTACCTTTGCTAACTCCTGATCCTGTTGCAGTGTCATGACTAAGTCTATATGTGTACAGTTTGCTGGTTTCTCTGTCTTTCCTACCTCCATATCTGAATTCCACTTCACCACCCAACTTGATTATAGTTTGGTAACTCACCAGCTCTCCTGCTCCCTTCCGGGGATGTCTTTAACTGATCATCCACCTTTTTAATCCATCAGTGTTTTATCTTGCCTTCTCAAATATTTACTTCAACAAAGGAGCTGATGATAAAGGTCTGTCTTCTATTGGGATATAACCTAAAGATTCCCATAACGGTAAATATTCTGTCAAAGCACATGAGCATCCAGTGAATGAAGGGAGATGGGTCATGTACTGACATCAGAGTTTAGTCTCATTTGGTATCGTGTTCAGCGCAGGAGTAGTGAGTCAAATGGCTTGTTCCGGTTCTCTACTGTTCCATGATCCCAACATGTCCAGGAGATGTGTTCACATTGTGATATCAGTCTGTCCATCATCTTCGGTCCATTTACCCCCATTCATCTCGTCCTTCTGCACTGACGGGTGTAACACAGGACACTGTGTTTTGCATCACCGGAACAAGCTCTCCCGCCAGCCATGTCCCTGACGAGCGGGACGTTCCTGGCTGTGCAGTGACGTAGCAATGACAGCAATTTCTCAGAGTTCATCAGGCAATCGCCTGCTGCAATGTGGAGCTTCAGATGACTCCAAATGTCAAACTTGAGCATCCCTCGTATTCCTGCTCCCAAACTCTCTCTGTGCTGCGCAGAACAACGTAGTTACAATTTTCACAGTCAAAAATGCGTGGCATATTGCAGATGAGTCCGAAACTGTCATAGGAAAATCGAGATGATTCTTATATTGTTTATGAGTGGGACATAACTCGAGTAGATTCACGCTTTGGTTCACACTGAGGAATATGTGACAGATTCAGCAAACGCAAGAGTGCAGAGATACACGGTGAAGGAGCAATTTAGAATTGCTGAGGGGAATGTATTCATATAAATAATGCTGGAACATGAAACAAGCTGCCTTGGTGGGTTTTATTTCGATCAATTTATGAAATTAATTACGCACTTACTTGTTTAATTTAATTAATATATTTATTTTGTTTATTTTCATTCAATACTTCAGAAGTTGTGTTGCCAAACCATAGAGGTTTACGGATCAGATGCTGCTCAATTGGCGCTGTGTGGTTTAGCAACGAACAGCATGCAGAATTATGCCGGGCCGAATGGGCTTTTTGACATATAAACCTATGACACTGGATGTGCTGCTCAATACAACCGTCATCATTCATCAATGCACTGTCTCTCACAGTTCTAACATAATCCAACTGCAGAAGAATCTTGTTCTAAGAATAGCTGAGTGAATACAGATTCTATTTTAAGAGGATTCACTTGTTTGGTGGAACAGCGGGAAAGAAGGAGAGAAAAAAAAACCCAGCGGCTCACAGTGAGTCGGATATTCACAGGTACGGGACCGAGAAAACAGCCGTAACGCTGGAGCAGAGAGATACAGAACGAAACCCACACTCTCACAGTGTAACTGAGAATGACAGATACAGTATGAAGCCCACACTCTCACACTGTAACAGAGAATGACAGATACAGAATGAAACCCACACTCTCACACTGTAACAGAGAATGACAGATACAGAATGAAACCCACACTCTCACACTGTAACAGAGGCTGACAGATACTGAATGAAACGCACACTCTCACAGTCTGACAAATACGGAAAGAATCCCACACTCTCACACTGTAGCAGAGACTGACAAATACAGAATGATGTGCTTACGAAATGTTCAAAAAAAAAACAGGGAATGATAATGAACCTGAAGATTTTAATGCCAACGGGATGGCGATTGGGAACGAAATTATGAGAGCCTGAGGTGCCCTGAGAAGGTCTTTGCGAGCAGTATTACGGAAAACCCCAAGGCTGTCTAAAAGTATGTAAAGATCAAGATGATAAGATGTGAGAGAATAGTACCAATCAATGGTGAACGTGGAAAAGTGTGTCGGGAACCGGAGGAGATAGCAGAGGTAGTTAATGAATACTTCGCTTCAGTATTCACTATGGAAAAAAAGGATCTCGGCGATTGTAGATATGACTTACAGTGGACTGAAAAGATTAAAGAGACGACGGACAGAATTTATCTTGGATCGGAGCGTCGAGAAAGGAACGGCGGACAAAACTCTTCTTAGTACGGAGAGACAGAGTTACACTGAAGTAAAACTTTAGAAGACTTATCTTGGCGCGGAGAGGCTGGGTTTTTGTTATGTTATGCAGAGTGGAATCTAAAGATTGGATTCACGTCAAATTCCACTGGTTCCACGCTGGTTAAACGAGATACCAGTCAACAAAGATCATGCCCGTCGGGTTGCTCCGAATCCACGCACGAATTATCACCAAAAGTAATCTGACATAGGAATATCGTCTTCCAGGGGCTACCACACTACATACCCAGGCAAGGGTCAACACACAAGTGGTCCCACGGGATATTCGAATAAATCCACTCCTATGGATTATACGAAGTGACAGTCACTTTTCCACTATGCACTGCGTGCCGATGATCAACTGTCAACTGCATACAGTGATATTTTATGCGTCCCATTCCCACGAATAATGCCAGATATATTGGGTGAATCACGAAGAGCGATTGCCAAGGGCTCCAGGGCAATATCAAATAGTAAAGGGCTTATGGACAACACTGTCTAGTATCTCGACAGGTTAAAAAAAAAAGATCTCTGATTATTGGTAAATACAGCAGCCAAAGCTGTATGGTATATCAATTAATCCAAGATATAAATTTTGGGCTAAATTTAAATTTCTCAAGTATATTAAATAAATATTCCCATTCAAGCCTGTCAAACGTCTTCTCGGTGTCAAGAGAAATAACACAATCTGGAGTATCAGATGAAGTAGTGTATACAATGTTCATTAACTTCCAGACATTAAAATGTGAATAACGATTTTAATAAATCCTGTCTGATCTTCGGAGACAATTTGTGGCATACATTCACTAATCTAATTGCTAATATTTTGCGAAAGATTTTAGAATCCACATTCAACAAAGATATAGGTGTGATCATGCACATTCAGTGGGATCTTTGTCATTTTTAGGAATTAAAGCAATAGGTACTCCATAAAAGGATTGTGATAATTGGCCTACAAATAATAAACATCTTTTAAAATTATACGTAACCAGGGAGAAAGTAAATCTGAAAAAGATTTTGAATATTCAGCTGTATACCTATCCGGGACAGGTGCTTTACCAGCGTACATCGAAAAAATTGTTTTCTTTATTTCCTCTTCAATAATGGGTGCATCTAATGCTGAAAGTTCATCAGCTGGTAATTTCGGAATATTCAGTTTCTTTAGTAATTCCTGCATTATGGTCGGATCATCAGGAAATTCGGATTGATATAAATTTGTATACAGTTCTTGAAAAGATTTATTAATTTCACCATGATCAACCGTCAAAATACCATCGCGTCTACGAATTTTGTTAACTGTCGTTTCGCCAAAACAGCTATCAATTGGTTAGCCAATAATTTACCCGATTTATCACCATGTACAATAAATAACTCTTCGTTTTAAGTATTTGATTTTTAATCGGTAATGTTAATAACAAACTATTTTGCATCTGGAGTTCAATTCTCTCTTTATAAAGCTCCAGATTGGGAGCAATAGGATATTTTTTTTATCAATTTCTTTAATCTAATCAGCGAATGTACATATTTCACATGTAAAGGGGGTTTCTTCTTTTTCTTTGTTACTGGGTATGTTAATCAAAATGGCTTCTTTGTTTTGTTAAAAGTAGGAATGCTTCTTTGTTGCGAGAGAGTGCTGGAAGCTTGTTTGGGTTAAAATTTACTGATAACGAGAATTGTATTCCTTTGTTAACCAATTCGGATTAATGTTGTTCTTTCTTTTGAGTCTGTAAGCTATTGTTGGCGGGCTTTTGGGGAGATCGGCGCGACGGGGAGAGAGAGAACGCGATGCTGTATACTGGGCGAGGAACGGACCCCAAGTGGGGGTCCAAGGCCAGGAGGTACCGCGAGGAGAGGAGACGACGATAGATGTGCTTGGTGGACCACTTCGGGTGGTCCTAAGCTGCGAGTCGAGGAGTTCGGAGGGGATCAAATGGTGGCCAGAAGACTTCAGTAATTGAGCTCCAACGGTTGTGCACGAAGTGGTTTGGACTTTGATAAGTTTGGCGCCTTTTCTTTATTTTCTGTTCCTTCATGTATACTGTATCGTTATTAATCACTTAGTTATAGTAATCTTTATAAACTGTAATCATTTAATCGCATACGGTGTCCTGTTTGTTCTTTGGCGAGGCGGGGCATCGCACAGCATTCTCACAAGCTGATTACCCAGTTTGGCGGGGCCGAAGGCTGCTCCCCCTAGACGAGAACGAGCTGAGCGAGCCTGACGCGACCCAGGGGGTTACAACCGAAAAAAAATAGGTTTTTCAATCCAGCAGAGTATGAAGTAATTTGCCCACGAATATATAGTTTAAAGGAATCCCATAATGTCCCACTGGAAATTTCGTCCGTTGAGTTAGTTGAAAAGAAAAATGCATTTTGTTCTTCAATGAAATTAACAAAATTTAAAACCTGAAGCCAAACAGAGTTGAACCCTCCATTGTTGATTGGACATCTTGCGTGTAACTATGCGCTGTCTCCTCGCAGGCTTTCGAGGATCCATAGTTTTCGTCTCGGGTGGGTTCGGTTCCTAGTCCACACGCTGTAAATTGCCCAGGGTGTTCAGTTACTAACATGACTCAGTTTAAGAGTTTCATCATACCACTCTGCGCTTTCTTTACAGCAGCAGTGTTTTGTGGTCACAGAGTCGGGGAGGGAGGATGAATATCACGAAGACCGTTTGAGGAAAGTGAGATCGTGGATACGGTTTGGGAATGACTCGGGTCAAACAAGCGGGTTGGGAGAGGTGAGCGAGATGGCACGGGATGCTTAGCAGGTACTATAGAATGTAAGCGCTGTAGTCCCAGAATGCCCCGCTGGCAGGAAAGTCCTCTAATCGCTCGGTGCATGTACGGACAGTGTTCTCTAACTAACACTTCCCTACTCATCCCAGTGTCTCTCCTCTCTCCTCTCTGTCTGTCTCTCTGTCTCTCTCTCCCTCCCTCTCTCTCTCTCTCTCTCTCTCTCTCTCTCTCTCTCTCTCTCTCTCTCTCTCTCTCTCTCTCTCTCTCTCTCTCTCTCTCCCTCTCTCTCTCTCTCTCTCAACCCCCGGTGTCTATTTCCCTCCCAAGCTCTTATAATCTCCCGTATTAACCAGTCTCTCCAAACTCTCCGGCTATCAGTACCTAAACATGCCCCTCTCTCTCCCTCCATTCACTCCCCAGTCTTGGTCTCTCCCACCCAACTCTGCCTCCCACGAGTTTCTCTCCCTGCCCACCGTCACTCCTACCCTACCCAATATGCACCCCCGTCTCGGGGTCTCTCTTTCCAAGTTCTCTTCCAATATCTCTCCTCACTTCGATTCCCAAAGATCTCTCCTCACCCCAGATCTCTCGACTTCAACGACCTCCCTCTCCCTCGTCTTTCTCTAATTCCTCGATCTCTCTCTACTTTACCGGTCTCACTCCCAGACTCTCCCCTCAGTCTCTCCGTCCCAAGTCTCTGCCTCATCTCTCTACACTTGCTCTGTCATACAATTCTTCTTCTACCCACCCTCTATTTGCCTTTCTCAGCTTCCCTCTCCCTCTACCATTTCTCCTCTCCTAGAATCCCGGCTGCGTCTCTCTCTCTCTTTTCCGTCCTTCTCGTCTCAGACTCTCGGCGTCGTCTCTCTACATTCCACAGTCTTTTTCTCGCCCCACCCGTCTCTCATATTCTCTCTATCCGGTCTTTCCGTAAACGCGGCCTCTCTTTCCCAGTCTCTCTCTCTACCTACTCCAAGCTCTCTCCCTTCTCCGGACTTTCCCTCCGCCATTCTGTTTCTCATTCAGTCATTCTCTCGGCCCTGGCACTCTGCACAGTCCCCCTCTCCATCGTGTTTCTCTCTTCCGGCTATCCCCCTCCCTGCCCACCCGCTTTCTACCGAAACCAAACTCCGGACCCCGATTTCTCTCCCCATCTAACATCATTCCACAATCCCCGATCTCTCTCCACACCAGATCCCTCGCCTTCCCCGGCCTCCCTCCCCATTATCTTTCTCTACCCTCCTCTTTCTCTCGCTACCTCACCAGTCTCTGTCCACGTTTCTTTATCCCCAGTCCCTCTGTCCCGTCTCTCTGGCCAAAGTCGACTCCTTTCCGGGGTAATACCCTTCTCTCTTCATTGGAGTGTCATGGAGTGAAGATGGCGTGTGAACCTGCTGCTTTATAGTTGAAATAATAAAAGTTATTTGCTGGCAAATACAGATTCTCTGTATTCTCTGCGATTTAGGAACAGCTTCTTCCCCTCTGCCTGGAGCAACTCAGTTTTTTTCCCCCTCTAAATTTAATTATGTTGTATTTAATTGTACTGCTACCGTAAAGTAACGAATTTGACGACGTATGCCTGTGATTTTAACTCTGGTTCTAATTCTTATTCATTTGCAGCGGGTGTGTGCCAGTTTGAATTAGTTGAAAAGCTGTCTGAACCTCTTGAGACGAAGGGCTGTACTGTACTGTAATATTCGATGTTCTATGCTTTATCTAGTGTACGCATCTCACTATTTAAGTCCGTCGATGAAGGGAAACAGGATCATTAGTGATAGTTAGGATGGGCCAATGCTTAGTAGGTCATGTCCAACCAAACTTACAAAGCTTTACGAGGTAGTAACCAGGAATGGTGTTGAAGGCAAGGCATTGGATGCCGTCTACAAGGACTTCAGCAAGGAATTTGCAAGATTTCACATGGAAGGATTCTCGGGAAGGTTCGGTCGTTTGGTTTTCACGATGAGGTAGTAAATTGGATTCGCCGTTAGATGGTTGTCTCTCTGACTGGGGACCTGTGACAAGAGGAGTGCCGCAGGGATCGTTGCTGTGCCCGTTGTTATTTGTCATCTATGGCAGCGATCTCGATAATAACGTCGTTAACTGGATCAGCAAATTTGCCGATGACACCAACACTATAGGTGCAGTCCACAGCTAGGAAGACTACCAGAGCAGGAGGTGAAATCTGGACCAGCTGGAGAAATGGGATGAAAAATGGCCGATCAGATTTAGCCCAGGCAAATGTTGCAATTTGGGAGGACGAGCCAGGGTTGGTCTGACACAATGAGAAATAGGGCACTGAGGAGTACGATAGGACAAACGAATCTGGGAATACAGGTCCATATTCAATCAAAGTTGCGGTGCTGTAAGACAGGGTCGTAAAAAAAGAAGTTTTTCGTACATTCGACGTCATAGGCCAAAGCACTGAGTACAGGAGTTGGGACGTTGCGATGCTGTGGTTGAAGACCTTATTGGGGCCCAATTTGGAATATTGTGTGCGCTTGTGCGCAACTACCTGCAGGAAAGATGTAAATAAGTTCGAAAGAATGCAAAGAAAAATTACAAGGCTATTGCCGGAACTGAATGTTTTGAATTAAAAGTAAAGATTGTAGATGTCAGCACTTTATTCCCGAGCGGGTAGAAGACTGAGGGGAGATTTGATAGAGGTATACAACATTATGAGGCGTATAGAGAGTGTAAATGCAAGCAGGCTTTCTCCACTGATGTTGGTTGCGAATACAACTGGAGATCATGAGTGAAGGGTGAAATGTGGAATTTTTAAGGGAAACATGAGGGGAAACTTCTTCACCCAGAGGGTCGACAGAGTGTAGACAGTGCTGACAACGCAAATGGTAATTGAGATTCCGATGTCAACGTTTAAGAGATGATTGGAGAAGTACACGGATGAGAGGGATATGGATGGCCACGGTCCGGGTGAGGTCGATGGGAGTAGGCAGTTTAAATAATTCCTCACTGACTGGACGGGCTAAGGACCCTGTTTCTGTGCAGTGGTTCCCTATGGCTGTCTGACTGTATATCTGGGTTATAACATTAGTGTCACACAACACCGACCAATCTAGAAAGTCGTTGATACTCTTCGATCCCTCTGTCCTTGCACACACTGAAGCATGGAGACTGAGTGAAATGGGTGATGATAACATGAGAGGATTGAAGCGCAGGTGTCGGATGACAAAGGGAGTATCACACTACAGGAATATACCTTCACCCCTTCAGTAAGGAGTAAAGACAGTATTTCCGGGCTGGAGGTGGGAGTGACAGTGTCCCAGTACAGTGAACAAATCTCTTGCTTCATTGGCGGTAATGGGAATCACTCCTCCCGGTTCTATAAATCAAAGTCTTTATTTCATCCGAATCTAGCCTTGGTCAGAAATCGGAGGTCAGAAATCCTGGAAGTCGTTGGAGTTGTGGAGAGGTCATGTTTTAATTGTGTTGAATATTACCTACTGGATGATACGTTACTTTTTGTGTCTCTTTGTCTTGGAATCGAAAGGCTTTATTAAAGGTTTTATGATTCCAATTACAGACGTTTGTTAACCATTGAACAAATAAGGGCATGACATTTTCTGTGATATTTTGAAAATATGAATATATTGCAGTTTTAAATTATAGCAGGAGGTTTGGACATAAGTGAGTTCAATTCAAAGAGAAAGAGAAGAAATGGCTTTATGTGGGTTGTGTGTTTCTTTTGTTGCTGTTTGGGGGATGGTTGAATTAATCTTCTTTTTTTCTCTATAAACGTGACAAGAAAAGTTGTGCCACTTTGCGAGTCGTGATTTCCAGTAGCTGATGCAAAATTCGAAGGCTGCATATCTCTTCGAAATTCTATGAAGTAGTGTTGTATGCCTACGGAAGTTTTGAAGGAAGACAGGTGTGAGCACGGGTGTTTGATTACACTCACTGTGTTTTTTTTTTAGTTTGTGTCGTTTATTTAGTTTGTTTCAAATATTATTAATTTCAGAGGGAGACACCGATTTCACACCGACCATGTGGATTCAGGGATAAGTGGATCGAAGTTTGAGCGTATCTACACCCGGTTCGATAAAACCACGTTTTAGAAGTATTGGGATAAATTGGCCTGTACTTGAATTGGGAATTTGGAATTGTCATTTTGGAAAGATGGTTATTTTAATGAGCACTCGAAGTTGCTCGGAACACTTTTAAATGCTGATTTTCAGTTGTAGGTCTCGATTGGAAACGATTATTTTGAGGTCATTGTAGCATTTGCCCTGTAATATGTAAATGACAGGTCAGTTTAGATAACGCACTGGTGCAGTGAATCGCTCACCGATTTGCTTACGTCGTTATCCCTAATTCTATAAATTATCCAGCTTCTGCTGTGTGGTCAGATTAAATCGATTATTTCCCACATCTCTGATTCTCGGAACACTGTAACTGCAGAGTCCAGAAGTTGCAAAAAGTCCTAAAATTTCCACCCTCTTAGAAGACTGCGGCTGCCCGCTGCCTTCCAGCCAGTATTCTCTCTATCTATTACATCATCTGCCTTCTGTTAGGAAGCCAATTCTGAATCAATTCAGGATTACCTAGATCTTATGCCTCCCGAATTTCTGAATTAATACACCTACATCGACTATTCAGATTCTTCTGTTTGTTTTATTTTCACTTTTACAAATAATTCAATCTGGCTCAGATAGGACAACATACCTCTCAAAGAGCCACGTTGTCTCTCGTTAGCCAGACTACGTTTCCCCAAATACAGATAAATTTCCCCTTCAATTATCCTGTACAATAATTTACCCACTACTGATGTAAGACTCACTGGTCTATATTTCCAACGAGTAACCCTATTATCTTGCTTCAACAAAAGACTAACATTTACCACCTTCTAATCTTCTAGTTCTACATCCTTGGCCAGGAAAAACAAAAATATCCTGTCTAGAAGCTCAGCAATGTCTACGTTTCCCTTCCTAAATCAGCTGAACTATATCCCTTCCGGCACCGGGGAATCATCCATCATAATGTTTTCCAAGTTTCCAGCGCATCCTCTTTCTCAGCGTCAGCATGTTCGAGCATATCTGCCTTCTGACGCTGTGTTCACATTGATCAATGTATTCAGTGAGGAGCTTCACCTCCTCCTTGGAATCCAGACACAAGTTTTCTTCTTTTACCTCTGATCTGCTCACACTGTTTCCAGTCTCCTCCTGATCTTCACAGTGCAACTCGCCAAGGATTTCTCAAGTCTCCTTCTAAATGTTCTAAATCCATGATTAAATTCTCTCCTGTGTGCATTGTGACCTTCCATAACCCTGCCTGATCCTTTGTTCCGAAAACTTAAGTACCTTTCTTTCTTCCTCTTGACGAGTTGTTCCAACTTTATTGTCACCTAGGGTTACTTTATGCTATCATCCTTGCCCTGTGTCAATGAGACAAACCCTTACTGAATCCCAAGTCAGTGTTCTCTAAACAATCTCCACATGTCTGTTGCACATTTCCCAGTGTACATCATTTCCCAATGTTCGTTCCCATCTTCCTGACAGGTAGCACCATACACTGCAGACCCCCAATTAAACACATTCCATGCCCCCTGGTCCTATCCATGTGCAAGGTAAATCGAGGGCAGATCTGCCCTATTGCTCTGAAATGCTGACCCACCCAGAGATCTGTCACCTGATACGTTTCCTTTTCTAATATTAGATCCGGTATGGACTGTTCGCTAGTCCGCCTGTCTTCATAAAGTGAGATGAATCCTTCCTGGACAGAACTGAGAAATTATGCCATACCAAGACCTTTTACCCTGAGGTGGTGCCAGAGAATATTCTGGAAGTTTGAGTTACCCGTGCCAATGACATGGCCGATGTCAACTATCGGCTTCCCGATTGGATCTTTACCGTTCCCGTTGCACTTATTTGGTTGATCCGGTGGGCGGCTCTATTCAATACTCCAAACGGAATGATCAGCTTCATGTTTGTGTGTTAGTCGCACTATCTATTAATAAGTAAACGTTCCACGTTGTCCTCCCTTTCTGCAGCTGCGATACTATCCCTGGTTTCCTATTGCGCCCCCTTTACACTGTGGTACACGACCCTGTCCAATTAGAAACAACTAAACCCCGGAAAGTCCTGAAGCCATCCCTGCCCTTTTGACAGTCGAGTGTCTGTGATAGTTTGGAACATACTTCAACCAATGTAAAAATCACACCAGCAGCATTGAGCGTTTGTATTGCTACCGACCTGAACTGTATGAAGTAAGCAATCTTCCGCGAATTCTGCAATTTTCGGATGACCAAACATAGGATTGTTTGAATTCAAGACATTTTTGGCAATCCTTTTCAATGTAAAACGGCTTTATTTGAAAACTCCGCCAGTATTTTCATTACACGCGGGCATTATCTACACAGATGGCCATTTAATGTAAACACATACTTCATTCCATTCCTCAGCTCTTCTCTGAATTTCCTCTGTGTCAGTGTATAGATACAAGTATTGGTACACATGCTCAGAAATTGAAACATGAACCCAAGTTGTTGGAGGATGTATACCGGGGAACTCAAATATCTGTCCTCATAAAAATAGTTTTGCTCTTGCCATTTCAGTGAATGGACTAAAGAGAGCAACCAAAATAATATGAAATTAGCTGATATAGAAAATAGCAAAATCATTGATTTTCTGCGTTTTTCCACCTCGGCATCTTTCTGATTGTCGCTGCTGTGCCGAAGCCTTCTGCGGACTCTATTTGCCACGACGATATGTCTTACGGTTAACCCGTTAAACACCAGGATTAAGCCGATTGGTAGCAAAGGTGTTAAAATACTGTCCAGTAATTGGTATCCTCTCCACACGGGTGAAGAAGCGTGTTCTTGTGTGAGGGTGCAACGCCACGGCGTGTTGTCAATGATGACGTAAGGTTCAATAGCAAAGTATAACGGGGCACATCTCCCGCAGCTCACTATAACCACGGTCGCGATAATCACCGCTGCTGTTCTCTCGGTGCAGTATCGGTCCCGCATCTTTCGACAACATATTGCGATGAAGCGATCGAATGTAAAACTGACCGTGAACCAAACAGAACAGTCCATTGTTACTACCCGAAATACAAGTGTCAGTGCGCATACAGGAGTGATGAGCAGGGTTCTGGAATAAATGTAGATATTGTTGGTCTGTTCCACTAAAGCAACAACGATAACCACCATCAGATCCGCTGTTGCCATTCCAACCAGGTAACGGGTGATGCATTTGGAGAGTCCGCATTTTCCCCGAGATAGGATCACAATCGCCGTTAAATTAACTACAAGAAATTTGGAAACAAAATAGAAAAATGATCAGCTTCCTCAATGTCCCCATTCTACCGATACAATGCAGGGTATGGTCTGTTTGGAAGTGGAAAGCGGGAATCCAGTGTGTGCGGTCTCGGTAGCTGCACTCCGGCTGGAGGACAATGACGGATGTGAGTGTCAGTGGATTGGCGACCTTCCCACAGTTTAGAGCGAGGCATCCGAGTTCCACGACTCACGGACCGGTGAGCAGTCGATCGCTCCTGTAAACAACACCATTTCCATTATGAGAGGTGAAAGAGCTGACTATTTGTAGCGGTGCCAGCATGGAGATATAAAGATGTAAATAAGCTGCCACGTCGTTATAAAGATCAAACTGTCTGCACTGATAGAGACTCGCACCTACAAAAGCAGAGACCAGCATCACTTCAGAAAGCCTAGCGAGGTGCAATTATGAAACATTTACAATATCGGCATGAAGTTAATTGACAAAAAAAGAAAACACTGCGATAGAAGTATGGAAAATAGAAATAAAACCATTAGATGCCTGAATCCTCCATTCCGGAAACACGTTTCAGCAGACGGTAGCGTTTATGCTTAGTAACAGTGCGGATACTGCAGCAGAGTAACGACGGCACCATACATAAAATAACCAGCTCCGGCATCTTACCGGGGACACCAACCGCTACAAGTGTGGGATAGAAAATTCCCGCGATGTAATAAATGGCCGCATATCCCATATTCCGTCAGAAGCAGCGTTCAGTTGTACGGAGCGTTTCAGCTGCTCAGATGGACTGGTGGTCGGTTTAGCCGAATTTTATTGAGGAGAGTGCAATTCCACTGAGGCAATTAGAGTGGCGATCACGTCAGGGACATTAGTGACAACCAACTGCACTAACACTTACGTTAAACTATTTTTACTCACTGTTCCTGTGTAATGAATTTGACTCCTCAAGGGACATTGCCATCTATGTTACTTAAAACAAAATATGATGTGTTTTTTTCCGCGCTATTTTCCATGATACCTGGCTTCAGCTATATCTGTGTTGCTTTTAAAGTAGGCATTCAACTTGAACGTGTCCTCGGGAAATTCGCGAGGCCTGTGAACAGCTTGAAGAACAATGTTTTCCTTTGGACACATCCATTTGGCAGGAACCTGACCACTGCCAGTGAATGACTTGACCACTTCATACCCGTGACGTGCGATGCAGTCTATTTAACTTTAAAGATATTCTCAAACCTGCGACAATTCCATCACTATTTCTCCATCCATTCTCTGTCTGAACAAACGTCGCAAGTGAAATCTGTGAACTATCCGCAGGTTCCCAGGCTGTTCTACTATTTGCCACGAAGTTGTATTTTTTATTCTCCTGATTTACTGTCAGGTATATTGCCTTTCGAGCGTCACTATGAGTCTGTGCAGAACAGCGGATGTCTTCAACCTCAACTGTCAATCACACTTCCCTCTGCTCCTGCAGTGTACCGCTCCATTCTCATTGTGGTACTCGTAACGATGAGCGGCCCTGGACTTATTGGAGAAAGTCTCACCACTCTGTTTTTATTGTGGTACTCGTACTAACGTCCGGCCCTGGGTTGACTCGAGAAAATATCACTTCTTCCTTCAAATTCAACCTTCCAAAGTGAATCACTCTGTACGGTTCCAGGTTGAACTTCGTCTCGAGGATATAGTTCAGCCCTCCATCGCATGGAGGTGAAAATCCAACAAAATAATCCTACAAATTAGCACATGGTCCTTCTACGGAGCGAATCTTAAAACCGTTTCGATTGCCGATTTATCTGGGTTACCACTGTTCACAAATCAAACAATTTTTACAATAATGTACATCTCCTCGCAGATTTGGCCACCAACACAGATTCTTCAACTGTACCATAGTTCTATCTGATCTTTGATGCCCACAAATGTCATGGTGCAAGTACATCATCTGGTTTCTTTCACAATTCTGCACCTTAAATTTACCACTATCAAGTATACTCCAAATCCGTGCCTGTATTCCTGGATATTTCCCATAATCTTCAGAATCCTCTCCTGTTTCTACCTTTGCTAACTCCTGATCCTGTTACTGTGTCTATATGTGTACAGATTCCTGGTTTTTCTGTCATCCCTACCTCTACATGTGGATTCCCTTTCACCACCCAGCTTGATTCTAGTTTGGCGAACTCACCAGCCTTCCTGCTCCCTTCCGGAGATGTCTTTAGCTGAGCCTCCACCTTTTTAGTCCATCAGTGTTTCCACTTCCCTTCTCTAATATTTACTTCAACAAGGGAGCTGATGGCAAAGGTCTGCCTTCTATTGGGATATAACCTCTAGATTCCCATAACGGTAAATATTCTGTCAAAGCGCATGAGCATCCAGTGAATGAAGGGAGATGGGTCATGTACTGTCATCAGAGTTTAGTCTCATTCGGTATCGTGTTCAGCGCAGAAGTAGTGAGTCAAAGAGCGTGTTCCTGTTCTCTACGGTTCCATGATCCTAACATGTCCAAGTGATGTGTTCACATTTAAAATTCAATCTATTCATCATCTGCTGTCCATTCATTTACTTTCATCTTGTTCTTCTGCACTGACGAGTGTAATATAGGACACGGTGTCTTGCAACACCGGAACAAGCTCTCCCGCTAGCCATGTCCCTGACGAGCGGAAGATTCCCGGCTGTGCAGTGACGTAAACCGTGTTGGCAATATCTCAGAGTTCATCAGTCAACTGCCTGTTGTAATGTGAACCTTTAGATGATTCCAGATGCCAAACTTCAGCTTCCCTCGCAATCCTACACACAAAATCTCTCGGTGCTGCACAGAACAACATAGTTACAATTTTCCCAATCAAAAATGCATGGCATATTGAAGACGAGTCCGAAACTGTCATAGGAAAATCGGAAAGATTCTTATTTTATTTATGAGTGGGACACAACTCGAGTAGATTCACGCTCCGGTTCACATTGAGGAATATGTGACAGAATCAGCAAACGTAAGAGTACAGAGATACACGGAGAAGGCAGCAATTTAAAATTGCCGAGGGAAATTTATTCATATAAATAAAGTAGGAGCATGAAACAGGCTGTCTTGCTGGGTTTTATTTCGATCAACTTATGAAATTAATTACGCACTTATTTATTTAAATTAATTAATATATTTATTTTGTTTATTTTCATTCAATATTTCAGAAGATGTGTTGCCATACCATAGAGGTTTACGGATTAAATGTCGCTCAGTTGGCACTGTGTGGTTTAGCAACGGATAGCATGCAGAATTATGCCGGGCCGCATGGTCTGTTTGCCATATGACCCTATGAAGCTGAATGTGCTGCTTAATGTAAACATCATTACAAATCAGTGCAGTGTCTCTCTCACAATTTTAACATAACCCAACTGCAGACAAATCTTGTTCTAAGAATAGCTCAGTGAATACAGAATCTATTTTAAGAGTATTCACTAGATTGGTGGAACAGCGGAAAGAAGGAGAAAAAACCCATCGGCTCACACTGAGTCAGATATTCACAGGTACGGGATTGAGACAACACCCGTAACGCTGGAGCAGACAGGTACGGAATGAAACCCACACTCTCACAATGTAACAGAGACCGACAGATACAGAATGAAACCCACACTCTCACACTGTAACAGAGACGGACAGATTCAGAATGAAACCCACACTCTCACACTGAGACAGAGACTGACAGACACAGAATAAAACCCACACTCTCACACTGTAAAAGAGACTGACAGATACAGAATGAAACGCACACTCTCACACTGTAGCAGAGACTGACAGATACAAAATGAAACCCACACTCTCACACTGTAACAGAGACTGACAGACACAGAATGAAACCCACACTCTCACACTGTAACAGAGACTGACAGATACAGAATGAAACCCACACTCTCACAGTGTAGCAGAGACTGACAGATACAGAATGAAACCCACACTCTCACACTGTAGCAGAGACTGACAGATACAAAATGAAACCCACACTCTCACACTGTAACAGAGACTGACAGACACAGAATGAAATCCACACCCTCACACTGTAACAGAGACCGACAGATACGGAATGAAACCCACACTCTCACAGTGTAGCAGAGACTGACATATACAGAATGAAAGCCACACTCTCAAACTGTAGCAGAGACCGACAGATATAGAATTAAACCCACACTCTCAAACTGTAGCAGAGACGGACAGATACAGAATGAAACCCACACTCTCACGCTGTAAAAGAGACTTACAGATACAGAATGAAACCCACACTCTCACACTGTAACTGAGACTGACAGATACAGAATGAAACCCACACTCTCACACTGTAACAGAGACTGACAGACACAGAATGAAATCCACACTCTCACACTGTAACAGAAACGGACAGATTCAGAATGAAACCCACACTCTCACACTGTAACTGAGACTGACAGATACAGAATGAAACCCACACTCTCACACTGTAACTGAGACTGACAGATACAGAATGAAACCCACACTCTCACACTGTAACTGAGACTGACAGATACAGAATGAAACCCACACTCTCACACCGTTGCGGATACTGTTAGATACAGAATGAACTCTACATTCTCACACTGGAGCACAGACGGACAAATAGAGAATGAAGTGCTTACGAAATGTTCAAAAATAAAAGCTAATGATAATGAACCAGAAGATTTTAATGGTAGCAGGATGGTTCTTTCAGAGTGATGCCTCCAGAAGACACGGTAAATCATTAAAGTCCCCTCTCACCCCCTCCATGAACTCTTTGTTCTTCTGCCATCAGGCAAATGTTACAGGAGCATCAAAGCAAAAATCAGCAGGCTGCTAAAAAGCTTCCTGCCACAGGCAGTCAGGCTGCTAAATAGCTCCTCTACCTGACTCTGCTTTGGACACTTAACTTGCACTGGACACTTATATCTTGATTTTAACCGACATGTGGCTGTTGTGTTTTTCTATTTATTTTTACGTTTACAATATATTGTTGCGTTTGTTATGTTATGATCGCACTTGCCCCTGGGAAACAGTTTCTCATTCTGCCCTGCAGAGCTGATGTATGGTTGGAATGACAATAAAGTTTTTGAATCTTGAATCTTGAATTAGGAACGATATTACGGGAGCCTGAGGTGTCCTGAGAAGGCCTTTGCGAGCAGTTTTAAGGAAAAACCCAAGGCCGTCTAAATGTATGTGAAGAACAAGGAGGTAAGATGTGAGAGAATGGTACCAATCAATGGTGAGTGTGGAGAAGTGTGTAGCGGACCGGAGGAGATAGCAGAGGTACTTAATGAATACTTTGCTTCAGTATTCACTACGGAAAAAAAAGATCTTGGCGATTGTAGATATGACTTGCAGTGGACTGAAATGATTAAGCATGTAGATGTTAAGGAAGAGAATGTGCTTGTTACAACGAATGACACGAACCCAAGTGCAGGACACAGGCACGGAGATTTGGTCAGGACGCAGACGCGAAGGGCAAACAGGAGGGAGAGCAGGTCGGCCGGAGACGTCGGACAGACTAGATCTTGACTCGGAGCGTCGAGAAATAAACGGCGGACAAAACTCTTCTTAGTACGGAGAGACAGAGTAAAACTGAAGTAAAACTTTAGAAGACTTATCTTGGCGCGGAGGGGCTGGGTTTTTGTTTTGTTATGCTGAGTGGAATGTAGAGGGAGGCTGATTCACGCCGAACTCCACAGGCTCCACGCTGGTCAAACGAGACAACAGTCACCAAAGATCATGCCCGTCGAGTCGCTCCGAATCCATAGATGAATTATCACCAAAAGTGACCAGTCACAGGAATCTCGACTTCCAGGGGTTGCCACACAACATACCCAGGCAAGGGTTAACACACAAGTGGTCTCACGGGATATTCGAATAAATCCACTCCCATGGATTATACGACGTGACAGTCACTTTTCCGTTATACACTGCGTACCGATGATCAATCGTCATCTGCACATAGTGATACTTTATGCTCCCCATTCCCACGAATAATGCCAAATATATTGGGTGAATCACGAACAGCGATTGCCAAGGGCTCCAGGGTAATATCAAATAGTAAAGGGCTGAAAGGGCAACCCTGTCTAGTACCTGGAAAAAGCCTAAAAAGGGGGAGTTCTGGTTTTTGGAAAATACAGCAGCCAAAGCTGTATGATATATCAATTTTATCTAAGATATAAATTCTGGGCTAAAACTAAATTTCTCAAATATATTAAATAAATATTCCCATTCAAGTTTGTCAAACGCCTTCTTGGCGTCAAGAAAAATAACACATTCTGGGGTATTAGATAAAGTAGTGCATACAATGTTCATTAACCTCCTAACATTAAGATGTGAATAACGATTTTTAATAAATCCTGTCTGATCCTCGGTGACAACGTGGCAGTATCTTCACTAATCTAATTGCTAATATTTTGTAAAAGATTTTAGAATCCATATTCAACAAAGATATAGATGTGATGATGCACAATCAGTAGAGTCTTTGTCTTTTTTAGGAATTAAATAAATAGGAACTTCATAAAAGGATTGTGATATTTTACCTACAAATAAGAAACATCTCTAAACATTCTAAATAACCAGTGAGAAAGTAAATCTGAAAAAGATTTTAAAAAACCTCAGCTGTATACCTAACCGGGCCAGGTGTTTTACTAGAGAACATCGACAAAATTGCTTTCTTTATTTCCTCTTCAGTAATGGGAGCATCTAATGCTAAAAGTTCATCAGCTGGTAATTTCGGAATATTCAGTTTCCTTAGAAATTCATGCATTATGATAGGATCATCAGGAAATTCTGATTGGCATAAATTGGTATAAAATTCTTGAAAAAAATTTATTAATTTCATCATGATCAACCGTAAAAATACCATCCCGTCTGCAAACTTTGTTAATCTGACGTTTTGCCAAAGCAACTATCAATTGCTTAGCCAATAATTTACCCGATTTATCACCATGTATCTAACGTCAACTTCGTTTTAAGTAATTGATTTTTAATCGGGGATGTTAATAACAAACTATTTTGCATCTGAAGTTCAATTCTCTCTTTATAAAGCTCCAGATTGGGAGCAATAGAATTTTTTTTCAATGTTTTTAATCTCAACAACCAATGAATCCCATAATATCCCAATGGAAATTTCTTTTTGAGTTAGTGGAAAAGAAAAATGCAATCTGTACTTTAATGAAATTAATAAAATTTAAATCCTGAATCAAAATAGAGTTGAACCCTCCGTTGTCGATTGGAACTCTTGCGCGTACTAGGCGCTGTCTTCGCGCGGACGTTCGAGTGTCCGTATTTTTCATCTCTGGGTAGGTTCGGTTCCTAACTCCCACGCTGTAAATTGCCCAGAGTGTTCCGTTACTAACATGACTCAGTATAAGAGTTTCATCTTACCACTCTGCGCTTTCGTTACAGCAGCAGTGTTTTCTGGTCACAGAGACGGTGAGGGAGGGTGAATATCGCGAAGGCCGGTTGAGGAAAGAGAAATCGCGGATACGGTGTGGGAAGGAGTCGGGTCAAGCGTGCGGTGTGGAAGAGGTCAGCGAGATGGCAAGGGTTGCTTGTTTCAGAGGGTCTATAGAATGGAAGCGCTGTAATCCCAGAATGCCCTGCAAGTAGTAAAGTCCTCTGACCGCTCAGTGCATTTTTGGACAGTATCTCTGACTCACATTTCCCTACCTTATCCCAGTCTCGCTCTCTCAACCCCCAGTGTCTATTTCGCTCCCCAGCTCTTATAATCTCCCGTTTCCCTGTATTCACCCGTCTCTTCATCCTCACCGGCCATCAGTAAGTAAACCCGCCTCTATCTCTCTCCATTGCCTTCCCAATCCTAGTTTCTCCCTCCCACCTCTCCCTCCCACGAGTTTCTCTCTCAACCTGCCGTCACTCCTGCGTTACCCATCACACAGCCGCGTCTTGGATTCTCCCCTTCCGAGTTCTCTTCCAATCTCCCTCCTCACTCCGATTCACAAATATCTCTCCTCACCCATGATCTCTCGACTTTCCCGGCCCCCTCCCCCTCGTCTTTCTCTAACCCGTCGATCTCCCTCTACTTTACCGGTCTCGCTCCCAGACTCTCCCCTCACTCCCTCCGTCCCAAGTCTCTGTCTCATCTCTCTACCCTAGCTCTGTCATAGAATTATCCGTCTACCCCGCCCCCACTCTGTCTCACTCAGTTTCCGTCTCTCTCTGCTGTTTCTCCTCTCCTAGAATGTCGGCCGTCTCTCTCTCTCCCCTCCCCTCCCCCCGTCCTTCTATTCTCAGACTCTCACCAATGTCTCTCTACATTCCCCAGTCTCTTTCATCCCCCACCGGTCTCTCACATTCTCTCTATCCGGTCTCTCCGTAACCGCAGCTTCTCTTTCCCAGACTCTCTCTCCCTCTATCTACCCCAACACTCGCCCTCCCTCCGGACTTTCCCTCTTCCATCTGTTTCTCAGCCAGTCACTCCCTCGGCCCCCGGTCTCTACAAAGTCCCACTCCGCGTTTCTCTCTCCCGACTATCCCCCTCTCGTTCTCTACCGACACCACACTCCCGACTCCGATCTCCCTCCCCATCTAAAATCTTTCCCCAACCCCCAATCTCTTTCCACGCCAGATCCCTAGACCTCCCGGACTTCTCTACCCTCACCTTTCTCTCGCTACCTCACCAGACTCTGTCCCCGTCTCTTTCTCCTCAGTCCCTCTCTCCCGTCTCTCTGGCCGGCGTCGACTCCTTTCCCGGGTAATATCTTTTCTCTTCATTGACTGTTCATGGAGAGTCATGGAGTGAAGATGGCGTATGAACCTACGCGTATTATAGTTGAAATAATAAAATGTACTTGCTGGTAAATGCGGATTCTCGGTAACTCACTGTTTATTATTATAACGGATGATTTTTGTAACAGTAGTGTCCATCATTAAAGTTGCCCACCAACAGGACACGCCCTCTACACAGAGTTACCATCGAGATGGAGATTAATTGTACTGCTACCGTAAAGTTAACAAATTTGACGACGTATACCTGTGATATTAAATCTGGTTCTAATTCTTATTCAGTTGCAAAGGTGATGTGTCATTCTGAATTAGTTGAAAGCCTGTCAGAACCTCATGAGTCGAAGGGTTGTACTGTGCTGTAATATTCTATGTTCTGTGCTCTATCGAGTGTACCGCATCTCACTATTTAAGTCCAGTCGATTAATTATTCTTTAGTAGTTAATTATTAATTAACTACTCTCAATACGCCTGATAATATTGCAGGATAATTTATCAACAATAGGACATAGATGTCAATGCCGGCCACAGGATGATAATGATAGTTTTGCTCAGAATGGACTTGTCAGCTATTATGCAATCAGGAATTGTCTTCGGTGTTCAGACTACGCTGGTCATGGGCTATGAAGTGAAGTATCCGGACAAAGAGGTACATCAGCGATAGTCAGGAATGGCCAGCGCCTAGTAGGTCATGTCTAACCAAACTTACAAAGCTTTACGAGGTAGTTACCAGGGATGGTGTTGACAGCAAGGCAGCGGATGCCGTCTACAGGGACTTCAGCAAGGAATTTCGCAAGGTTCCTTATGGGAGGATGCTCGGGATGGTTCAGTCACTTGGCTTTCTCGGTGAGGTAGTAAGATGGATTAGCCATTGGCTGTGTTGGGGAAGCTGGAGTGTAGGAACGGACGGTTGTCTCGCTGTTTGGAGGCCAGTGCCGAGAGGAGTGCCGCAGGGATCGTTGTTGTGTCGGTTGATATTTGTAATCTATATAAACGATCTCGATAAAAATGTCGTTAACTGGATCAGCAATTTTGCCGATGACACCTACACTCTGGGTGCAGTCCACAGCGAGGAAGACTACCGGAGCATCAGGCGGGATCTGGACCAGCTGGAGAGATGGGCTGAACAATGGCAGATCGGATTTAGCCCCGGCAAATGTTAGATGTTGCACTTTGGGAGGACCAGCCAGGGTCGGTCTGACACAATGAGAAATAGGGCACTGAGGAGTACGATAGAACAAACGAATCTGGGAATACAGGTCCATAATTCAATGAAAGTTGTGTCGCAGTTACACAGGGTCGTAAAAAAAGGAAGCTTTTCCCACATTTGACTTCATAGACCAAAATACTGTGTACAACAGTGAGGATGTTATGTTGATGCTGTTTAGGACTTTACTGGGGCCTAATTTGGAATATTGTGTGCTATTCGGCTCAACTACCTGCAGGAAAGATGTAAATAAGTTTGAAAGAATACAGAAAAATATTACACGACCATTGCCGGGACTAAATGCTTTGAATTAAAAGGAAAGATTACTTCTGTCAGCACTTTATTCTTGAGCGGGTAGAAGACTAAGGGGAGATTTGATAGAGGTATACAACATTATGAGGCGTATAGAGACGTAAATGCAAGTAGGCTTTCTCCACTGATGTTGGGTGCGAATACAACTGGAGAACATGGGTGAAGGGTGAAATGTGAAATGTTTAAGAGAAACAAGACGGGAAACTTCTTCACCCAGACGGTCGTCGGAGCGTAGACACTGTTGCCAAAGCAAATGGTAATTGAGGTTCCGATGTCAACGTTTAAGAGGTGATCGGATGAGTACACGGATGAAAGGGATATGGATTGCCACGGTCCGGGTGAGGTCGATGGGAGTAGGCATTTCAAATAATTCCTCACTGACCTGACGGGCTGAAGACCCTGTTTTTGTGCAGTGGTTCCCTATGTCTGTCTGACTGTATATCTGGGTTAGAACTTCAGCGTCTCGCAGGACCGACAAATCTAGAAATTCTTTGATACCGTTCGATCCCTCTGTCCTTGCACATACTGAAGAACGGAGATTGAGATAGTGGATGGTTACAGCATGAGAAGATGCTGAGATCATCTCGCAGATGTGAGATGATGAAGGGAGTATGACACTGCACGTAAGGCAGTAAAGACAGTAGCTCCGGGTTGGAGGCAGGTGCGACAGTGGTCCCAGTACAGTGAACAAATCTGTTCCTTCAGCGGTGGTAATGAGGATCATTAACCCCAATACTATACTACAAATGGTCAATTAATCCGAATCCTATCCTTGGTCAGAAATTGGAGGTCAGAAATCCTGGAAGTCGTTGGAGGCTTGGAGTTGTGTGGACGTCATGCTTTAATTGTGTTGAATAGTATCTCGTGGACGAAATGTTACCTTCTGCGTTTCTTTGTCTTGGAGTCGAAAGGGTTTAAAAAGTGTTCTATGTTTCCAATTACAGATGTTTGTTAACCATTAAACAAATAAGTGTATGTCATTTTCTGAGATATTTTGAAAATATAAATGCATTGCAGTTTTTTATATTTATTTATTTATTAAATTTTAGAAAATTACAAAGAATAAATGTGTTGATAAAAAGTAAGAAAAGTGAGAAAAATAATATTAACCCTCCCCCTCCCCTTAAATCTCCCCCCCTTAACCCTTATCTAAAGAAAGAAAAAAAAAGAGAAAGATTGCCTGGATATCGGAGGATCCCCACATGCTCCATGGAGTTCAAAATAATTTTAATATTTATTTTTACTTTCCCCAATTACTTTATAATTTTATTTTCATATGACCTATGTATTTAATCCTATCTTTTGTAAGTATGGGAGCCAAATTTTCAAAAATATATCATATTCATTTCTTAGATTGTATGTAATTTTTTCAAGTGGAATACAGCTATGCATTTCATTATTCCAACGATCCATAGTTAAATATAAATCAGATTTCCAAGTAACTGCAATAACTTTTTTGGCTACTGCCAATGCAATTTTAATAATTTTTTTCTGATACTTATTCAATTTAAGTTTCGGTATTGTCCCTTCCATGTCTCCTAATAAAAATAATACTGGACTATGTGGGAGTTGTACTCCAGTAATTTGTTCCAATAAGAGTCTTAGATTTATCCAAAATGGTTGAATTTTAAAACAAGACCAAGTAGAATGTAAAAAAGTACCAATTTCTTGATTATATAAACAAAATTATTCGCCATTATTAAAAAAAAATAAAAGAGGATCTTGATAAATGGATGATGTTACCAATAACATTAATAGGTAGAGTTAATGCTGTAAAAATGAATATATTTCCTAGATTGCAATATTTATTTCAAACTTTACCAATACAATTACCTCAGAAGTTTTTTCAAGAACTGAACAAATATGTAAGGAAATTTCTTTGGAAAGGAAAGATGTCAAGAATGCATTGCAGTTTTGAAATATAGCACGAGATTTGGACATAATGAGCTCAATTGAAAGAGAATGAGAAAGATTGCGGCCATGAATGGCTTTATGTGAGTTGCGTGTTTCTTTTGTTTGTGTTGGTGGGATGATTGAATTAATCTTCTTTTTTCTCTATACACCTGACAAAAAATGGTGTTACCTTGCTGGAAGTGATTTCCAGGAACTGATGCGAAATTCGGAGGCTGCATATCTTTCCGAAATTCTATGAAGTACTGGTGTATGTGAGCCTCTGCTCTCCACATCTCACTCTCCTAAGCTGTTTTTTTCTAAATACACGCTGAGGCCTTTTGCTTTGGAAGCTGTTTGTTCTGTATTCTGCAATTGCCTGCGATGGTGTTGAAGGAAGACAAGTGTGAGACCGAGTGATAGCTTTGCTCGCTGTGTTTTAGTTAGTGTCGTTTTGTATATTTCATTTATTATTAAGTTCAGAGGGAGACACGGATTTCACACTGGCCATATGGATGCAGCGTTAAATGGATCGAGTTTTGAGCGTGTTTACACCCGATACGATGAAACCATGTTTCAGAGGTATTGGGATAAATTGGTGCGTACTTGGATTGTCATTCTGAAAGTCCGGTTATTTTAATGAGCACCAGAAGCTGCTCTGAACACCTTTAAATGCTGGTTTTAAGATGTAGGCCTCCATTGGGGGAAAAAATTATTCGGAGGTCATTGTAGGATAAGCCCTGTAATATGTAATTGACAGGTCAGTTTAGATAACGTGGCGATGTAGTCAATAGCTCAGCGATTTGCTTGAGTCATCAGCCTAATTCCATAAATTATCCAGCTGCTGTTGTGTGGTCAGATTAAATCGATTATTTCCCTCAGCCCTATTTCTCGGAACACGGTAACTACAGTGTCCAAAAGTTGTAAAGTGTCCCGAAATTTCCACACTCCTAGCGGCACGCGGCTGCCCGCTGTCTTCCAGCCAGTATTCACTCTATCAACTACACCATTTGCCTTCCGTTCGGAAGCCAATTCTGAATCAACGCAGGATTACCTAGATCCCATGCCCCCTGACTCTCGGAATGAATACACCTAAATCGACTATTCAGATTCTTTTGTTTATTTTATTTTCAGTTTTACAAATAATTCAATCTGGCTCATATAGCACAGCATACCTCTCAAAGAGCCATGTTGTCTCTCCGTAGCCAGACTACGTTTCTCAAAGCACACATAAATTCCATCTTCAATTATCCTCTACAATATTTTACCCACGACTGCTGAAAGACTCACTGGTCTATACTTCCAACGAAGATCCCTATTATCTTGCTTCAACAAATGAATAACATTTGCTACCTTTTAATCTTCTAGTTCTACTGCCGTGGCAAGGAAAACACAACTATCCTGTCCAGAAGCTCAGCAATGTCTTCGTTTCCCTTCCCAAATCACCTGGGCTATATCGCTTCCGGCGCCGTGGAATCATCTGTCATAATGTTTTCCAAGTTTCCAGCTCATTCTCTTTATCAGCGTCGGCATGTTCGAGCAAATCTGCCTTTTGACGCTGTGTTCATATTGATCAATGTATTCAGTGAGGAGCTTCACCGCCTCCTTGGACTCCAGACACAAGTTTTCCTCTTTTACCTCTGATCTGCCCACACTCTCTCCAGTCTCCTCCTGTTCTTCACAGTGCAACTCGTCAAGGATTTCTCAACTCCCCTTATAACTTTTCAAACCCCATTGTCAAATTCTCCCCTGTCTGCTTTGTGACCCTCCATATCCCTACCAGATTCGTTCGCCCTAAACCTTAAGTACCTTTCTTTCTTCCTCTTGACGAGTTGTTCCAAACTTCTCGTCACCCAGGATTATTTTATGCCCTGCGTCAATGAGACAAGCCCTTACTGAACCCCATGTCAGTGTTCCCTAAACAATTTCCACATATCTGTCGTGCATTTCCCTGAGTGCCTCATCTTCCAATGTTCGTTCCCAAATTTCTGACAGGTAGCACCATAATTCTCAGACTTCCAATTAAACACATTCTATGTTCCCTGGTCCTATCCATGTGCGAGGTAAACAGAGGGCAGTTCTGCCCTACTGCTCTGAAATGATGACCCACCGAGAGATCTGTCACCTGTAATATTAGATCCGGTATGGACTGTTCGCTAGTCCGCCTGCCTTCATATAGTGACATGAATCCTTCCTGGGCACAACTGAAAAATTATGTCATACAGAGACCTTTTACTCTGGGGAGGTGCAAACAATATAGTGGAAGTTTCTGCTACCCGTGCCAATAACATTGCCGATGTCCAATATCCGCTTCCCGATTGGTTTTTCACCGTTCCCGTTGCACTAATTTGGTTGGTTTGGTGGGCGACTGTATAGAATACTCCAAATGGGGTGATCATGCTTCTGTGTTCGTCTCACAGTCTAATAACAAATGAAGGCTCCACGTTGCCCTCCCTTTCTGCAGCTGTGATACCATCCCTGGTTTCCCATCGCACTCCCTTTACATTCTGTTACCCGACCCTGTCCATTTTTCAACATCGAAAACCCAGAAAATCCTGAAGCCATCCCTGTCCTTGTGACAGTCGAGTGTGTGTGATAGTTTGGAACATACTTCAACCAAAGTGACAATCACGCCAGCAGCATTGAGCGTTTGTATTTCTACCTACCTGAACTGTATGAAGTCAGCAATCTCCCGCCAAACCTGCAGTTTCCGGATGAAAGGGCATATGAATGTTTTAATTCATGACATATTTGCCAAACCTGTTCATTGTAAAACGGCTTTATTTGAAAACTCCGCTGAATTGCCGTTAGACACGGGCGTTATCTACACAGATGGCCATTTAATGTAAACACATACATCATTCCATTGCTCAGCTCTTCTCTGAATTTCCTCTGTGTCAGTGTATAGATGCAAGTATTGGTGCACACGCTGAGAAGCTGCAGCATGTACCCAAATTGTTGTAGGATGTATAGCGGGGAACTCAAATATCTGTCCTCGTAAAAATAGTTTTCCTTCTGCCATTTCACGGTATGGGCGACAGAGGGCATCCAAAATAATATGAAATTAGCTGATATAGAAAACAACAAAATTATCGACTTCCTGCGTTTTTCCACTTCGGCATCTTTCTGATTGTCGCTGCTGTGCCGAAGCTTTCTCCGGACTCTATTTGCCACAACGATATGCCTTATGGTTAACCCGTTAAACACTAGGATTAATCCGATTGGTAGCAATGGGGTTAAAATACTGAGTAGTAATTGGTATCCTTTCCACACGGGTGAAGTAGCGTATTGATATGTGGCGGTGCACCGCCACGGCGTGTTGTCAATGATGACGTAAGGTTCAATGGCAAAGTAAAACGGGGCACATTTCCCACAGGTCACTATAACCACGATCACGATAACCACCGTTGCTGTTCTCTCGGTGCAGTACCGACCCCGCAGATTTTGGCAACATATTGCGATGAAGCGATCGAAGGTAAAACCGACCGTAAACCAAACAGAACAGTCCGTCGTCATAGCCACAAATACAAGTGTCAGAGCGCACACAGGAGTGATGAGCAGGGATCTGGAATAAATGTAGATATTGTTGGTCTGTTCCACTAAAGCGACAACGATAACCACCATCAGATCCGCTGTTGCCATTCCAACCAGGTAACGGGTGATGCATTTGGACAGTCCGCATTACCCCCGAGAAAGGATCAGAATGGCCACTAAGTTAACTGCAAGAAATTTGGAAACAAAATAGAAAAATGGTCAGCTCCCTGATTGCCCCCATTCTTCCGATGCTATGCAGGGTATGGTCTGTTTGGAAGTGGAAAGCGGGAATCCACTGTGTGTGGTCTCAGTCGCTGCACTCCGACTGGAGGACAATGACGGATGTGAGTGTCAGTGGGTTGGCGACCTTCCCACAGTTTAGAGCGAGGCATCCGAGTTCCACGACTCTCGTACCGGTGAGCAGTCGATCGCTCCTGTAAACAACACCATTTCCATCATTAGAGGTGAAATAGCTGAGGGGATTGTTTGTAGCGGTGACAAAGTGGAGTCAAGGAGATATAAAGCACGAGTTCTCATTTACTAACACAGAAGAACAGACCTACGTGTCGAAAATAGACTGGACCGTCATTTAAATAAGCTGCCACGTTGTTATACGTTCGAAGTGTCTGCACTGATAGAGTCTCGGACCTGGAAAAGCAGAGACCAGAATCACTTCAGAAAGCCTAGCGAGGTGAAATTATGAAACAGTGACAATGTCGACACCAACTTAATTGACAAAAGAAGAAAACACTGCGATCGAGATATGGAAAATGGAAATAAAACGATTAGATGCCTGAATCCTCCATTCCGGAAACACGTTTCAGCCGATGGTAGCATCTGTGCTTAGTAACAGTGCGGATACCGCAGCAGAGTAACGACGGCACCATACATAAAGTAACCAGCTCCGGCATCTTACCGGGGACACCAACCGCTACAAGTGTGGGAAAGAAAATTGCTGCGATGTAGTAAATCGCCGCATATCCCATATTCCGTCAGAAGCAGCGTTCAGTTGTACGGAACGTTTCAGCTGCTCAGATGGACTGGGGATCGGTTTAGCAGACTTTTATTGAGGTGAGAGCAATTCCACTGAGGCAATTAGCGTGGCTGTCACGTCAGGGACATTAGTGACAACCAACTGCACAAACATTTATGTTAAACTATTTTTACTCACTGTTCCCGTGTCATGAATTTGACTCCTCAAGGGATTTTGCAATCCATTTACATTAAAACAAAAGACGATGAGCTTTTTTTTCCATGTTATCGTCCATGGTACCTGGCTTTAGCTATTTAAATAGCATAAATTTATATCATTCTTGCTTTAAAACAGCCATTCATTCTGAAGTCGATTTATTTTGTAACATTTGACGAAACACATTCGCTTCTGAAATTGAGGGAAGGAGTTTGTTCTGGCGGATGAAATGGAGATTACTTCTTTATTAAGGAGAAACATTCGTTCATTCTTTTCTTTTGTTCGTTGCAGTCGTTCCGGGCGTTGTGAGTGATGGAATAAACAATGACAGCTAACATGTGTTACAATAACACTGCACATATTCCTCCAAACACTTTTAAAAGTTCCACAGCTATATTCCAGAGACCTGTGATCAAAAAGGGAGCGTGACCTCGGGAGATTAGGGAGGGTTGTGGACGTTTTGAAGAACAATGTTTTCCAGCGCACACATGGGCTGTTTGGCAGGAACTTGACCTCTGCCAGTGAATGACGACCTCCCAGACCCGAGGCGTGAGATGCCGTTGGTTTAACTTTAAAGATTTTCTCTTTTATTTTGTATTTTATTTTTTTATTGAAGTTCATCATCAAATAAATATTTGCATAAGATGTATTTCAGACATTGTACAGATATATCATATAATCATATATATCACAAATCTCCACAACGTATTTATCTGAGGTACACACTTATTGAAAGGAGTGGGGAAAAAACAAGCAAAAGGAAAGAACTATGTACAAGTAGGGAGAGATTTTTTTTTACATCAGATTTATTGATTTGTGAGAATAAAATCAGGCATATGTGGCATTATGTAGTTAATCCATTTGTCACAGTATGAATCAAATTGTTCCAAATTGGATAAAATTCTCTTACGTTTGATTGGATTTAATAGCCCATTGACATTAAAAGAAATGAATTTTACCTTGTCCTTAGCCATCTGTATTTATCTGTCAATGTATCATTGAAATTAGAATGAAACTTAATCGATCTACTGCCTGAACAATAAGAACCAAGAAACGCAAATAATAATAAAAATGTCAACGAACGTGTGATACCAAGGCTGAGGTATCTAGTAGATGACCCTGCGTTGAGCTAGAGGAAATGTCTAGCTGTGGGTGATAACCCCTTCCTACTTGTGAGTTGAGGGCCCCCATTACAGTATTCATACAAGTCAGTGAATAAATCCATTACACAGAAAAGATTTTCCTGTGTACTCCTTCTATAGATATAGCTATAGCACGCACAAACACACACACACACACACACACACACACTCACACACACACACACACACACACACACACACACACACACACACACACACACACACACACACACACACACACATATATTATATACATATATACATATTCTCATTTTGGTGGGGAAAAAGGAGTAAGTGAGCGAATAATGAATAACAACAGAGTAATATAAAATCCATATTTTAATAAGTATTTCTCGAGATAGGTATATCACCGTGTACTTTTGCTTCCGTTTAGCTTCTCAACATTTTTAAAGTTAGCCAGACCTTATGGCGCTTCTGAAGGGGGTGAGGACTGTCTTTGGGAAACTCCCGGTCTCTTTCTGATATATTTTTCTCGGCCACCTCCCGTCTCCTGCCTTCTCGATGCTCGCACTATTTCCCAAGTGGAGCGGGATAATTCCTCAGTCAGGCTTTCTCTCGTTTTGGTCAACCTGACGGGCAACCCTCTGCCTTCACGTCTGTAGTCGCCTCTTCCACTATCTGGTATAACCGGGTCCTGTTGTCATAAAACACTCGAAGTTTAGCAGGGTACGGAGTTTGAAGTCTAATCTTATTTTGCTTTTGTACTCGTTTTACTTCAGAGTATTCTTTGCGTTTCTACAGGACCGCGGGGGGGGGGAGTGGTAATCTTGGTCGAAATATATTCATTTATCGTCGAAAAGCACTCTCTTCTTACCCCAGGCCCTTTGTAGAATCTCCGCCTTGGTGCTGTACCGAAGGAATTTAATTATTATTCGGCATGGCTTTCTATCCCGGGTAGGTTTCGGGACGAGCGCGCGTTGGACTCTTTCGACTTCCAGCTCCATAGCCGGGGGAAGATCCAACGCGTCCCGCTGTAACTTTCCGACAAACTCTGCCATAGACGAGCCCCCCGCTCCTTTTGGAACGTTGTAGATTCTGATATTTTTCCGCCGTGATCTTCCCTCCAGATCAAACAGTTTACCCTCTTGGCGATGTATGATTTTTATTGTCTTGCTCAGTATCCGTTCCACGTTTTAAACGCGATCTACTACCTTCTCAAATCAGGTCTCTGCCGCCGCAATTTTTTATTTGACGCTGGCGAGCTCTGCCTTAATATCACGGAACTGCTGTTTTATATCTTTCTGGACCTCCATTATTTCTTTCAGGATTTCAAAGACATTCGCCGCTTCGACTGAGCGAGGCTCAGCGTCCGCCTCGCTCACACGCGATCGGGTCGGAGAGCCGCTCGCTGCACTCCTCTGGGATGCAAGTTCCGCAGTGTCGCTTTTTTATTACCATTCCTTTTCCCAATTCTTGCCCCTCTTTTCTGTTCAAATATTTTTCGAAAAATATTATATTTGATGAGTTAACGGGGCTTGATATGCGTTTTCCGGAGGAGCTAGTAACTTAAGCTGCCATTCTCGACGATGACGTCACAAGAACCACACAACTTTAAAGATATTCTCAAACCTGCAATCGTTTTACCAATATTTCTTCATCCATTCTCTGTTTGAACGAATATAGTTAGTAAAATCTATTAACAGTTTGCTGGTTCCCAGGCGACATGTATTATTTGCAATGAAACTGCCTTTTTTTCTCTCCTGATTTACTGCCTTTCGAGCGTCACTATGAGTATGTGCAGAACAGCGGAAGTGTTCAAGATCACCTGTCAATCACACTTGCTCCTGCTCCTGCAGTTCACCGCTCCGTGCCGATTGTGATACTCGTATCGATGAGCGGGCCTCGGCTTATTGGAGAAAGTCTCATCACTCTGTTTCCATTGTGGAACTCGTACTAACGTGCGGCCCTCGGTTGACTCCCGGAAGTATCACCTCTGCCTTCAAATCCACTCTCCCAAAGTGTATCACTTCGTAACATTCCCTGTTAAACTCCATCTGTAACTTCTCAGCGTTTCTCCGCGTCCTGTCGCTGTCCCGTTTTAACCTGTGACAAACTTTCACACTATCCATTTCACACCAACCACCACATCATTGCAAATACAATAAACCACTTTTCCACTTCATTGTTCAAAACATTTCAAAGCACAAAATCCTTGGGTATCAGAACAGATCTCTGTAGGACACTATTGTACCGGCATCCAGAGAGAAAACGCTCCATCCACAACTATCCTCTGTCTCCTCTGGGAATCAGTTCTGAATCCACCAGCCAACTCTCCCTGGATACCAATCTATCTATCGTTCTGAAAGGTCCTACCATGGTTAACGGTACTGAATGCTATATTAAAGTCCATTTCTACCATGCCTTGGAGTTCTCCTTAAACTACAGGAACTGTTCTGGTTGAGGTGAATGCTTACCCTCGACCCCGCCGGTACAGGGCACGGAACGGATGAGAGGCTGCTCTGTACACAGTCCCGGGAAGGTCCCTCTACGTTAGTTCCCTTTGCGCTTGGGACAGAAGCATGCGGCAAGCCTAAAATGTTAGGCTGGAGGTTGGGGACATTTTGAGTCCCAGGAGGAGACTAGGCACCCCAGGGTCTTCGTTTCGAAGAACAGGTAAAAGAGAGAGGAGTGGGGAGCCGGAATCGCCGATGTAAGGGCTACAACGGCCCGAGCTAGCTTCTCGATCAGGGAGGGGAAGATGCCTCTCGGACACACCTCCAGCCTGCACTGAGCTCCAGCTGCGTCTCCAACCAGCTGACGGGAGGGAAGGCCGGCTGTGTTCACGGACTGCATGGATCACTCAGGGGCCGTCCCGCCCGAGAACTGCAAGGGGCGCCGCACATGGCAAGTAGGGCTATCTCTGCGGAGTGTAGGAGATAGAGAGGGTGAGGGCCAGGTCGGAGAGACAGGGAGTCACGGAGGTGGAGATTGTGGAGTCAGGAAGGGAGGGTGAAGCTGGCGAAGACGGATTGGGAAGGGAGATCGCGATACGTGTTGGAATGTGTTGATTCAAGGTGGCGGGGAGGGAGGGGTCAGCCCAATGGAAATGTGTGCGTGTTTCACAGGGACTGCACAATGGTGCGAGTGCAATCCCATAATGTCCTGCGGTTCAGAAAGCCCTCTAAATCCATAGCGAACAGAAGCCTTTTCATTGACTCACAAAGCCCCACCCTTCCTCATCCCAATTTCTCTCTGACAGCCCCTAGGGACGCTGTCTCT
The DNA here is from genome assembly GCF_048418815.1 of Hemitrygon akajei. Classification (NCBI taxonomy): domain Eukaryota; kingdom Metazoa; phylum Chordata; class Chondrichthyes; order Myliobatiformes; family Dasyatidae; genus Hemitrygon; species Hemitrygon akajei. Next base: position 68,704 of record NW_027331946.1, read on the forward strand.
TTCCCCGACACTTGGTCTGCCGTCTCTCTCTCTCTAAATCGTAGTTTCGCCCCCCACCCTACCAGGCTTGCTCATAATCTCATAATCCAAGCAAACTACATATGCAATCTCTTCTGCATTCACTCCAATAGAAACTACATGTTCAATCTCCTCTCCATTCACTCCAGTACAAACTGCATGTTCAATCTCCTCTGCATTCACTCCAGTACAAACTGCATGTTCAATCTCCTCTGCATTCACTCCAGTACAATCTACATGTTCAATCTCCTCTGCATTCACTCCAGTACAAACTGCATGTTCAATCTCCTCTGCATTCACTCCAGTGCAAACTACATGTTCAATCTCCTTTGCATTCACTCCAGAACAAACTACATGTTTAACCTCCTCTCCATTCATTCCAGCACAAGCTACATGTTCAATCTGCTCTGCATTCAATCCAGTGCAAACGCATGTCTATTAATATTTTTTCTTTTGTTTTGTCAGCTAAAACTCATTTTTCAATTGCTGGGAACTTTCCTACTATTCTAGTGATGTTTATTATGGTAGTTTTCTGGAGATTCACATAAATATACTTGTGTAGGTACAATTATTGTTGTGCAGTGACTTTGGGATGAAACCACCAGTAGATATTACAATTGGGGCCAAGTATACCCTGTTTATATACCATAGTCTTTCAATTTTCTACTTCAAGTCAGCATATTTCTATTGTTTTACACGTACTGATTTCTGTATATCTTGTGCATTTGGAATGAAACACACATACCTGCAGATTTATTTCTTATTTGGGTTGGTTGATTATTAAGTAAATTGTTTTTGCTGCTTTATCCTGTGATATTATATCTGGATGTGTATCATGTATTGCTCTATCTCTAGGTCATAATAAAATTGTCGGACTCTAACCCTAAAACTCCCTCAGGATTCTATTTGTAGTACTGGATAGTCACTTTCATGAGTTTGCAAATTAAAGCATGATTTTGGTGAATGATGCTTAACAACAGATTGTGCCAGTGTAAGTAATCAGCTTGAGTTAAGCTGTTTCAGGATCCTGTAATGTGTTGGATCATTTCTGGTTTCTCTTACTTTCTGCCTTCATCGTCTCGAATTTGTTGTGTCTTTTGTTGTGTATTTTCGATAATTTCATGTTACCCACCTGGTCCTATATTGCCACAGAAGGAATGGAACTGCCCCAACACCGTGTCTGAATGTGAGCAGCTCCCCGAGCATCTTCCTCCCTCCCCTCTCCACAACGCAATCTACTGCTTTGGCCCTCCCTTCTTCCTCACTCTCACCATTCTCTCACCACTTATCAATCTCTCAGCACATCTTCCTCTCCCCCAGCCTCTTTCCTCCATCCTCACATTCTCCTTCCCACTGTCTTACTCCTCTCGCCCCAATATCCTTAACTCTCACTTTTCTTCTATATATAGCGGCGTGCAAAAGTTTGGACACCCCTAGTCAAAATTTCTTTTACTGTGAATAGCTGTGGTGAACTACACATACCTGTCTGGACAGGCCACCCCCCCCCCCCTTGCTGACTGATCCTGTGGCTCCTCCCACAGACCCCTGTATAAAGACGATTGGAGGCACGGCTCCTCCCTCAGTCTCCGGGATGTGGGTGTTGATCTCTTGCTGCTCTGCTGCTGATAGTGCTCTATCTTTCAGCTAATTAAAGCACATATCTCGGCTCACGTCTCCGAGAGTTATTGATGGCGCATCAATAGCTAAGCGAGTAAAAGATGACCTGATTTCCAAAAGGCATAAAGTTAAAGATTACACATTTCTTTTATACTTTAAGAAAGATTACATTTTATTTTCATCTTTTACAGTTTCAAAATGACAAAAAATTAAAAGAGCCCGAAGCAAAAGTTTGGTTATCCTGCATGGCAGTACTTAGTAATACCCCCTTTGGCAAGTATCACAGATTGTAGACGCTTTCTGCAGACGCTAATAGTCTTTCAGTTCTCGGTTGATGGAATTTCGCCCATTCCTCCTTGCAAGAGGCTTCTAGTTCTGTCAGAGTTTTGGGCCGCGTTGCTCTTTTGAAGTCTAGCCACAGATGTTCGATGATGTTTAGGTCGGTGGACTGTCAGGTCCATGGGAAAACCTTCAGCTTGCGCCTCTTGAGGTAGTCCATTGTGGATTTTGAGGTGTGTTTAGGATCATTATCCTGTTGTAGAAACCATCCTCTTTTCATATTCAGTTTTTTTACAGACGGTGTGATTTGCTTCCAGAATTTTCATCTATTTAGTTGAATTCATTCTTCCCTCCACCAGTGAAATGTTTCCCGTGCCACCTGCCAGCAACACAACCCTAAAGCATGATCGATCCACCGCCGTGTTCATGAAATTCTGCACCCTTTTTTCTCCAAATATACCTTAGCTCAATGAGGCCAAAAAAAATCCACTTTAACGTAATCAGTCCACGGGACTTGTTTCCAAAATGCTTCAGGCTTGTTTAGATGTTCCTTTGCAAACTTCTGACGCTGAATTTTGTGGTGAGGACGCAGGAAAAGTTTTCTTCTGACGATTCTTCCATCAAGGTCATATTTGTACAGTTCTCTCTGCACAGTAGAACAGTGCACCACCACTCCAGAGTCTGTTAAATACAGGAGGGGGCAGGACACTCTCCCACTTCCAGTCCGCCGCAATCGTAGCTGGTGGGGTTTCGCTCCCCTGAGAGTGAGGTGCTGCTGCTCGCTTGCGAGGGGTTTCGAGTCGATAGGGTCTTCAGACCGAAGGGGCTGTGGAATGGTGGGTGAAAGCTGGAGACTTAACTCGCCTCCGTGGGTCCGATCCATTGGGGAGCGGCGACCCGGTAGGTGGCAGCTCCGTAGTCCTGGCACTGGTGGGTTTGTTCGTGCTCCTAGGCTCGGGGATTCCATGGTCCTGAGGTCAAAGGGAGGGTGGGTTGAGAAAGCGGAAATACTGGGTTAGGCCGTTAGGGGGAGCACTTCGATGTTTTTAAATTACTGTAGTTCCGTACAATTTTACTATAAATAATAAAAAGTCTTTCGAAAATATATTAAAACGAATATTTCATCGTCCTTCACTCTGAAATGAATTCAAATGAATTAACTTGATTTCTTATAACCTTCACATACATGAGGAGTAAAAATCTTCACGTCACGTCTCTATCTAAATGTGCAATCATAGTAATTTATAATAATTTATAGTAAATAGAACAGTCAATGTAGCATAGAGTACAAACAAATCAGCGTGAGTTAATCAGCCTGATGTCCTGGTGGAAGCTGTCCCGGAGCCTGTTGGTCCTGGGTTTTATGCTGTGGTACCACTTACCGGATGGTAGCAGCTGGAATAGATGGTGGTTGGGGTGACTAGGATCCCCAATGAACCTTCTGGCCTTTTTTACACACCTGTCCTTGTAAATGTCCTGAATCATGGGAAATTAACATCTACAGATGTGCTGGGCTGTCCGCACCACTCTCTGTAGAGTACTACGATTAAGGGAGGTACAGTTCCCATACCAGGCAGTGATGCCGCCAGTCATGATGCTCTCAATTGTGTCCCTGCAGAAAATTCTTAGGATTTCTGGGCCATACCAATCTTCCTCCACCGTCTGAGGTGAAAGAGGCGCTGTTTTGCCTTTTTTTCTTTACTTCAAAGCTGGCCTGTGCAGGCCACGTGAGGTCCTCGGTGATGTGGATGCCAGGAACCTAAAGCTGTTTACCCTGTCAACCGCAAATACATTGATGTTAATAGGGGTTAGCCCATCTCCATTCCTCCTGAAATCCACAACCATCTCCTTCGTTTTTGCAACATTGAAGGAGAGGTTGTTTACTTGACACCAAAGAGATAACTTCTTCCCTGTAGGCCACTTCGTTATTTTTTGATACTAGGCCAATAAATGTAGTGTCGTCGGCAAATTTAATTAACAGATTGGAGCTGTGGGTGGCGATACAGTCATGGGTATACAGGGAGTAAAGGAAGCAACTCAGTACATGGCCCTGAGTGGATCCTGTGTTGAAAGTCAGAGGGGTGGAGGTGAAGGAGCCCATTCTTACAACCTGCTGGCGATCTGAGAGGCAGGGTCAAGGACGAGATCTCTGAGCTTCCTGTCGAGCCTGGGGGGAATTATGGTGTTGAATACTGAACCGTAGTCCAAAAGCAGCATTCCTACATAAGCATTCACTTTCTCTAGATGTGTAAGTACGGTATGTAGAGCAGCGGTTATTGCGCCGTCTGTGGATCGGTTGCGTCAGTAGGCAAATTATAAGGGGTTCAGCACCCTCCTTTCGTGAAAGGGTTACATACACTAATGAGATAGGCCCGTGTTAGTCACCAAGTAATCTCAATGCCCCGCTGTGTCCCCACAACCTCGTGTCATTCTCCATACCCATCCCATTGCCCAACTCTCTGCCCACTGCACCGTGTAAGGGTCCAAATTAATCACTGTACCCGCTCCCGTCCCCCAGCGCTGTGTCAGTTCCCGATGTAATTAACTGTGTAAGTGGAATTATGATGATATTAAGCTGGAACATCGAAACATAAATCGGGAACGGATCAGACATTACTGTAGATTTACAAAGTAGCCGGGGACAAACTGAAGACTGGAATTAGGATCACTAGAAACGTCTAGAGAAGGTCCGCAGTAACTTTAAGGAAAACACCAAGCCATCCAAGATGAATGTGAAAAAAAGATGACTGGAATCAGTGTAGGACTGGTCGGGGATAGAATATGAAATAAGTCCCTGAGGTTAGGGGAAGAAGGGTAGGTCCTGAATGAAGACTTCCGTTCAGTATTCACCAGTCACAGGGACATTTGTGAGGAGAGCGTTAAACGGGTCGATGTGCGACAACATATCGAGGTCAAGAGAGAGGATGTACTGAAACTTATGAAAACAAATACATAGGACAGATAAGTCCTCTTGTGAGGTCGGGAGAATCCCTGGGTGACTGCCGGAAGGCACTGCTTCAGTGAGGGGCAAATTATTGGAGAACGTTCTTAGAAACAGGATTTAGGAGAATTTGGAGAAGCAATGCCTGATTTGGGAGAATCAGTAAGGCTTTGTGAGGGGCAGATCATGTTTCACGAGCCTGCTTCAATTCTGTGAGGATGTGACGGTCATCCTTCGGTTAACCAGGTAAGACCTTTCAGAACGTCAGAAGGCTTGGTATCCTGGAAAAGCTGACTGGTGGATTCAGGACTGACGCTCAAGAAGGCAGAAGATAGTTGTGGATGGAGCGTTTCCTCCCTGGATGTTGGTGACAGGTGTCCTGCAGAGATCTGTTCTGAGCCCCCCGGATTTTTGTGCTTTAAAAATGATGTGAATAAGGAAGTGGAACGGTGAGTTATTGCATTTCCAATGATGTGGAGGTCGGTGGAAATATGAATAGTACAGAAGGCAGTCACAGATTACAACAAGACAGTGACAGGACGCAGAGCAGCGCTGAGAAGTTACAGATGGAGTTCAACCCGGAACATTACGGAGTGATTCACGTTGGAAGGATGAATTTGAAGGCAGAGGTGATACTTTCTCCAGTCAACCGAGGGCTGCACATTAGTACGTGTTTCAGAATGGAAACAGAGTGGTGAGACATTCTCCAATAAGCCGAGGGCCGTTCATCGGTACGGGAACCACAATCGGCACGGGGCGCTGCACTGCAGGAGCAGGAAGAAGTGTGATTGACAGGTGAGCTTGAACACTTTCGCTCTTCTGCACATACTTTTAGTGACACTCAAAAGACAATATACCTGACAGTAAATCAGGAGGAAAAAAGACAACTTCGTGGCAAATAATAGAACAGCCCGGGAACCTACGGATTGTTCACAGATTTCACTTGCTACTTCTGTTCAAAGACCGAATGGATGGAAAAATAGGTGTAGAATTGTGGCAGTTTTTAGAATATCTTTAAAGTTAAACAAACTGTATCACATGTTACGGGTATGAGGTGGTCAGGTCATTCACTGACAGAGGCCAAGATTGTGCCAAACGGCCATCGTGTGCGCTGGAAAACATTGTTCTTCAAACGGTCCGCAGCCCTCGCTAATCTCCCGAGGACACGTTCCCACTTTGATCACAGGTCTCTGGAATATGGCTGTAGATCTTTTAATGTGTTTGCAGGAATATGTACACTATATTTTACTGTAACACATGTCAGCTGTCCCTGATTTCCATCACTGATTGACTGGAACAAACGAAATAAAAACATGTTTCCGCAATGGGGGGTTCAGGCATCTGATTGCTTTATTTTCATTTTCCGTAATTCGATCGAAATTATTTTGACAACTTTTCATAATTTCACCTCGTTAGAGTTTCTGAGGTGATGCTGGTTTCTGCTTTTCTCGGTCCGAGTCTCTATCAGTGCAGACACTTCGACCTTATAACAATGTGGCAGTTTATTTAAATGACGGTGCAGTCTATTTTGGACACGTAGGTCTCTTCTGCTGTAAGTCAATAAATGGGAAATCGTGCATTGTATCTCTTTGACTCCATTTTGTAAGACATTTGGTACTGTTAACCATGGTAGGACTGTTCATAACGTCAGAAGTCAGGGAGAGTTGGCTGGTGGATTCAGGGCTGACGCCCACAGAAGGCAGACTGTAGTTGTGGGTGGAACGTTTTCTCCCTGGATGTTGGTGACCAGTGGTGTCTTGCACTGATCAGTTTGAGACCCACTGCTTTTGTGTTTTTATGAATGATTTGGATGAGGAGGTGGAAGGGTCGATTATTGTATTTGCAATGATGTGAAGTTTGGTGGAATTATGGATAGTATAGAAGGAAGTCACAGATTACAACAGGACAGTGACAGGACGCAGAGCAGCGCTGAGAAGTTACAGATGGAGTTCAACCTGAAAGGTACTAAGTTATTCTCTTTTGGAGAATGGATTTGAAGGCAGAGATGATACTTTCTAGAGTAAACCGAGGGCCGCACATCAGTAGGAGTTCCACAATGGAAACAGAGTGGTGATACTTTCTCCAATAAGCCGATGGCCACGCATCGGTACCAGGACCAGCAGGAGCAGAAGGAAGTGTGACTGACGGGTGAGCTTGAACACATCCGCTGTTCTGCACATACTCATAGTGAACATTGCCTTATGAAAACAGGTTGAGTGATCTCGGCCTTTCCTCCTTGGAGCGACGGAGGTTGAGAGACAATAGACAATAGACATAGACAGTAGGTGCAGGAGTAGGCCATTCGGCCCTTCTAGCCATCACCGCCATTCACTGTGATCATGGTTGATCATACACAATCAGTACCCCGTTCCTCCCCTCTCCCCATATCCCTTAACCCCGCTGTCTATAAGAGCTCTATCTAACTCTCTCTTGAATGTATCCAGAGACTTGGCCTCTACTGCCTTCTGGGGCAGAGCATTCCACCAATCCACCACACTCTGGGAGAAAAAGATTTTCCGCATCTCTGTTCTAAATGGCCTACCCCTTATTCTGAAACTGTGGCCTCTAGTTCTGGACTCACCCATCAGCGGGAGCATGGTTCTTTACTCCAGTGTGTCCAATCCCTTAATAATCTTATATGTCTCAATCAGCTCCCCTCTCATCCTTCTAAATTCCAGTGTATACAAGCCCAGTCGCTCCAATCTTTCAACATATTACTGTCCCGCCATTCCGGGAATTAACCTTGTGAACCTACGATGCACTCCCTCAATAGCAAGAATGTCCTTCCTCAAATTTGGAGACCAAAACTGCACACAACACTCCAGGTGGGGTCTCACCAGGGCCCTGTACAGCTGCAGAAGGACCTCTTTACTCCTATGCTCAATTCCTCTTGTTATAAAAGCCAGCATGCCATTAGCTTTCTTCACTGCCTGCAGTACCTGCATGCTTGCTTTCATTGACTGATGCACAAGAACACCTAGATCTCGTTGTACTTCCCCTTTTCCTAACTTGACTCCATTTAGATAGTAATCTGCCTTCCTGTTCTTGCCACCAAAGTGGATAACTTCACAATTATCCACATTAAACTGCATCTGCCATACATTTGCCCACTCACCCAACCTGTCCTTGTTACCCTGCATTCTCATAACATCCTCGTGACATTTCACACTGCCACCCAGCTTTGCATCATCAGCAAATTTGTTAATGTTACTTTTAATCCCTTCATCTAAATCATTAATGTATATTGTAAACAGCTGCGGTCCCAGCACAGAACCTTGTGGTACCCCATTAGTCACAGCCTGCCATTCTGAAAGTGACCTGTTAATCACTACTCTTCGTTTCCTGTCAGCCAGCCAATTTTCAATCCATGTCAGTACTCTGCCCCCAATACCATGTCCCCTAACTTTGCCCACTAATCTCCGATGTGGGACTTTATCAATAGCTTTCTGTAAGTCCAGGTACACTACATCGACTGGCTCTCTCTTGTCCATTTTCATAGTTACATCCTCAAAAAACTCCAGAAGATTAGTCAAGTATGACCTTCCCTTCATAAATCCATGCTGACTCGCACTGATCCTTCTACGGCTATCCAAATGTGTCGTAATTCCCTCTTTTATAATTGAATCCAGCATCTTTCCCACCACTGACGTCAGGCTAACCGGTCTATAACTCCCTCTTTTCTCTCTCCCCCCCCCCCTTCTTGAAAAGTGGGAGAACATTAGCCACCCTCCAATTAGCAGGAACTGTTCCTGAATCTATAGAACATAAGAAAATGATTACCAATGCGCCCACGATTTCTCGAGCCACCTCTTTAAGTACACTGGGATGCAGACCATCAGGTCCTGGGGACTTATCAGCCTTCAGACTCAACAGTCTATCCAACATCGTTTCTTGCCTAATATAAACTTCCTTCAGTTCAAGCTTTACCCTGGTTCCTTTGGCCACTATTATATCTGGGAGGTTGTTTGTGTCTTCTCTAGTGAAGACAGATCTAAAGTACCTGCTCAACTCGTCTGCCATTTCCTTGTTCCCCATAATAATTTCACCCGTTTCTGTCTTCAATGGTCCAATTTTGGTCTTAACTGTTTTTTCGCTATTCAAATACCTAAAGAAGCTTTTACTATCCTCCTTTATATTCTTGGCTAGTTTACTTTCGTAAGTCATTTTTTCTTGACGTATTGCCTTTTTTGTTATCTTCTGTTCCTCTTTAAAACCTTCCAAGTCCTCCGGTTTCTCGCTCATCTTTGCTATGTTATACTTCTTCTCTTTTAGTTTTATACCGCCCTTTACTTCCCTCGTCAGCCACGGCCGCCCCGTACTACCCTTAAGATCTTTCTTCCTCTTTGGAATGAACCGATCCTGCACCTTCTGCATTATTCACAGAAATACCTGCCATTGTTGTTCCACTGTCTTCCCTGCTAGGGTATCGTTCCATTGAACTTTGGCCAGCTCCTGCCTCAAAGCTCCATAGTTCCCTTTGTTCAACTGTAATACTGACACATCCGATTTTCCCTCTCAAATTGTACGTTAAAACATATCATATTATGGTCACTACCTCCTAATGGTTCCTTTACCTCGAGGTCCCTGATCAAATCCGGTTCATTGCACAACACTAAATCTAGAATTGCCTTCTCCCTGGTAGGCTCCAGTACAAGCAGTTCTAAGAATCCATCTCGGAGGCACTCCACAAACTCCCTTTCTTGGGGTTCAGTACCATTCTGATTCTCCTAGTCTACCTGCATGTTAAAATCCCCCATCACAACTGTAGCATTACATTTGCGACATGCCAATTTTAACTCTTCATTCAATTTACACCCTACCTCCAGACTACTGTTTGGGGGCCTGTAGATAACTCCCATTAGGGTCTTTCTACCCTTAGAATTTCTCAGCTCTATCCATACTGACTACATCCCCAGATTCTATGTCTCCTCTCGCAAGGGACCGAATATCATTCCTCACCAACATAGCCTCCCCACACCCTCTTCCAGTCAGTCTGTCCTTTCGATAAGATGTATATCCTTGATTATTCATTTGCCAGGCCCTGTCCACTTGAAGCCATGTCTCAGTTATTCCCACAACATCGTACTTGCCAATTTCCAACTGAGCCTCAAACTCATCTACTTTATTCCTTATACTTCGTGCATTCATATATAATACTTTTAATTCGGTACTCCCCTCTCCTTTCATATCAATTCCTATTTCACTTGGCCATACTGTATGATCCCTTCTTGAGCCTTCTACTCCATTGATTCTGTTGTCCTTTTTAACTTTTCTTATTTTCACTTTCTCTTTAACTCCATCCTTATATTTCCAGTTCATCCCTTTTCCCCCCACTACTTAGTTCAAACACATTCGTGCTGCAGAGGCAAACCTGCCTGCCAGAATGCTGGTCCCCCGCCTATTAAGGTGCAACCCGTCCCTTTTGTACAATTCATCCCTACTTCAAAACAGATCCCAGTGGTCCAAGAATGTAAATCCTTGCTTCCTGCTCCAGTTCGTCAGCCACACATTCAGATCCTTTATCTCCCTGTTCCTGTCCTCTCCAGCACGAGGAACTGGAAGCAAACCAGAGATAACCACCCTGGAAGTCCTGCTTTTCAGTCTTCTTCCGAGTTCTCTGAAGTCCCGCTGCAGAATGTCCTTCCTCCTCTTCCCGATGTCATTTGTGCCGACATGCACTACCACTTCCGGCTGTTCACCTTCACCCTTGAGGATTCCCTGCAATCGGTCCGTGATGTCCTGGATACTAGCACCAGGGAGGCAACACACCATCCTTAAATCTCGCCTGTTGCAGCAGAAACACCTTTCCGTACCTCTTACTATGGAGTCCCCTACTACTACGGCTCTTCCTGATATCTGACTTCTCGGCTATGCTTCTGCACCAATGTTCGGCTCGCAGACCATTCCGCCTCTCAGACTGGCAGTATCTTCTGTCCTGACAGCTTCTAAGAAGGTGAACCTGTTTACGAGAGGTACATCCCCTGGGGTCTCCTGTACTTCAATCATCCTTTCCTTCCTCATCGTCACCCCCTTTCTCTCTTCCGGTATCCTCGGTGTAACGACCTCACTGCAGGTCCTGTCTAGAAAACTCTCGTTTTCGCGGATGAACCTGAGATCATCCAGTTCTTTCTTCAGTGCTGCAACATGCTCCTTCAGAAGCTGAATCTGGACACACTTTCCACAGCTGCAGCAGCCGGGGGCACCATCAGTGTCCCTGATCTCCCACATCATGCACGTAGCACACTGAATCAGCTTAGTGGTCATGTCTTCACCCTCTGTAATTGTGCCTGGCGTACTCTTCTCGCCGAAGACTCTCGAGCCAAAGACTAGCACTTTTCACACCGGGCACTTCCCTCGACCAGGCCACTTCCCGACCTGGGAGGTGACTTGATAGAGGTGTACAGGGTGATGAGAGGCATTGATCATGTGGATAGTCAGAGGCTATTTCCCCGGGCGGCAATGGTTGCCACAAGAAAATACAGGATTACGGTGCTTGGGATTAGGTAGTGAAGAGATATCAGGGGTAAGTTTCTTATGCAGAGTGCGGTGAGTGCGTGGAATGGGCTGCCAGCAACGGTAGTGGAGGCGGATACGATAGGGTCTTTTAACAGACTTTTGGAGAGGGACATGGAGCTTAGAAAAATAGATGGCTAGGGGTAAGCCGAGTAATTTCTAAGGTAGGGACATGTTCGGCACAGTTTTGTGGGCCGAAGGGCCTGTATTGTGCTGTAAGTTTTCTATGTTTCTATGTTTGTATGAAAGACAATATACCTGAAAGCAGATCAGGAGAGAAACAGACAACTTCCTGGCAAATAATAAAACAGCCTGAAAACCTGCGGAATGGTCACAATTTTTACTTGTTGCTTTTGTTCAAACAGAGAATGGATGGCGAAATGATGTTAGCATTATGGCTGGTTTGAGGATATCTTGAAAGTTAAGTCGGCTTCATTGCAGCTCACAGGTACGGGGTGGTCAAGTCATTCACTGGAAGAGATCAGGTTCCTTCCAAACGGCCCATGTGTGCGCTGGAAAACATTGTTCTTCAAACTGTCCACAGCCCTCGCTAATTTCCCGAGGACACGATTTCTTTTTGATCACAGGTCTTTGGAATACCGCTGTGGATCTTTAGAATTGTTTGTAGGAATATAAGTGCAGTGTTATTGTAATACATGTCAGCTGTCATTGTCAGTTCCACCACTCACACCGCCCGGAATTACTGGAACAAACGAAAGAAAAGAATGAACGGATGTTCCCCTTTAATAAAGAAGTGTTCTCCAGTTCACCCGCCAGAACAAACTCCTTCCCTCAATTTCAGAAGAGAATGTGCTCCGCTAAATGTTACAAAATAAATCGACTTCAATATGCATGCCTACTTTAAAAGCAACACCGATATAAAAAAGTCCTATTTAAATAGCTCAAGCCAGGTATCATGGAAAATAACATGGAAAATACACATCATATTTTATTTAAAGTAAATAGATTGCAATATCCCTTGAGGAGTCAAATTAATGACACTCGAACAGTGAATAAAAATAGTTTAACGTAATTGTTTGTGCAGTTGGTCGTCACTAATGTCCCTGACGTGATAGCCACGCTAATTGCCTCAGTGGAATTGCTCTCACCTCAATAAATGTCTGCTAAACCGATCCCCAGTCAATCTGAGCGGCTGAAACGTTCCGTACAACTGAACGCTGCTTCTGACGGAATATGGGATATCCGGCGATTTACAACATCGCGGCCATTTTCTATCCCACACTTGTAGCAGTTGGTGTCCCCGGTAAGATGCCGGAGCTGGTCACTTTATGTATGGTGCCGTCGTTATTCTGCTGCGGTATCCGCACTGTTACTGAGCACAGATGCTACAGTCGGCTGAAACGTGTTTCCGGAATGGAGGATTCAGGCATCTAAAAGTTTTATTTCCATTTTCCATACTTTGATCGCAGTGTTTTCTTCTTTTGTTAATTAAGTTGGTGTCGATATTGTCAATGTTTCATAATTTCACCTCGCTAGGCTTTCTGAAGTGATGCTGGTTTCTGCATTTTCTAGGCCCGAGTCTCGATCAGTGTAAATTCGTCGATCTTATAACAGCGTTGCAGCTTATTTAAATGACGGTCCAGTCTATTTACGACACGTAGGTCTGTTTTTCTGTAAGTCAGTAAATCAGAACTCCTGCTTTATATCTCCACGATGCCACTTTGACACCGCTACAAATAATCCTGCCTGTTCTTTCTCCTCTAATAATGGAAATGGTGTTGCTTACAGGACCGATCGACTGCTCACCGGTCTGTGAGTCGTGGAACTCGGATGCCTCGCTCTAAACTGTGGGAAGGTCGCCAATTCACTGACACTCACATCCGTCATTGTCCTCCAGCCGGAGTGCAGCGACCGAGACCGCACACACTGGATTCCCGCTTTCCACTTCCAAACAGACCATACCCTGCATAGCATCGGTAGAATGGGGGCATTCAGGGAGCTGACCATATTTCTATTTTCTTTCCAAATTTCTTGCAGTTAATTTAACGGCGATTGTGATCCTATCTCGGGGAAAATGCGGACTCTCCAAATGCATCACCCGTTATCTGGTTGGAATGGCAACAGCGGATCTGATGGTGGTTATCGTTGTCGCTTTAGTGGAACAGACCAACAATATCTACCTTTATTCCAGATCCCTGCTCATCACTCCTGTATGCGCTCTGACACTTGTATTTCGGGTCGTAGCGACAGACTGTTCTGTTTGGTTTACGGTCATTTTTACCTTCGATCGCTTTATCGCAATATGTTGCCGAAAGCTGCGGGACCGATACTGCACCGAGAGAACAGCAACGGTGGTTATCGTGACCGTGGTTATAGTGAGCTGCGGGAGATGTGCTCCGGTTTACTTTACTCTTGAACCTTACGTCATCATTGACAACATGCCGTGGCGTTGCACCGCCACACATGAATACGCTACATCACCCGTGTGGAGAGGATACCAATTACTGGACAGTATTTTAACACCATTGCTACCAATCGGATTAATCCTGGTGTTTAACGGGTTAACCGTAAGACATATCGTTGCTGCAAATAGAGTCCGCAGAAGTCTTCGGCACAGCAGCGACAATCAGAAAGATGCCGAGGTGGAAAAACGCAGAAAATCGATAATTTTGTTGTTTTCTATATCAGCTAATTTCATATTACTTTGGATGCCCAATGTAGCCCATTCCCTGAAATGGCAAACGGAAAACTACTTTTACGAGAACAGATATTTGAGTTCCCCGGTATACATCCTACAACAATTTGGGTTCATGTTGCAAATTCTCAGCGTGTGCACCAACACTTGTATCTATACACTGACACAGAGGAAATTCAGAGAAGAGCTGAGGAATGGAATGACGTATGTGTTTACATTAAATGGCCATCTGTGTAGATAACACCCGTGTCTAATGGCAATTCAGCGGAATTTTCAATTAAAGCCGTTTTACAATGAACAGGGTTGGCAAATATGTCATTAATTCAAACGATCTTATGCCTTGTCATCCGGGAATTACAGAATCTGCGGAAGATTGCTGACTTCATACAGTTCAGGTAGGTAGCGATAGAAACGCTCAATGCTGCTGGCGTGATTGTTACAATGGTTGAAGTATGTTCCGAACTATCACAGACACTCGATTGTCATAAGGGCAAGAATGGCTTCAGAACATTATGGGTTTTATATTTTTTTAAATGGACAGCGTCGGGTAAAAGAGTGTAAGGCGAGCGCGATGCCAAACAGGTGTAGCCCCCTGGTAAGACTCAGGCTTGCTCAGATCGCTTCCGTCTCAGGGGAGCAGCCTCAGGCCCCGCCAGTCTGGCTAATCAGAGTGTGTAGATGTGTGTAGATCAGCTGTGTGATGTCCCCACCACGCCAAATAACAGACAGTACACCATATGCGATTAAATGATTGCACTTTATAGATCTTACTGGAACTATGTACTTAATAGAGAAAAGTTAAAGTAAAAGGCGCCAAACTTACCAAGTCCAACCACTTCTTGCACAACCGTTGGAGCTCAGTTAACGACGTCTTCTTGCCAACATTCGATCCCCTCCGACCTCCTCGACTCGCCGCCTGGGACCAACAACGGTGCTCGAGCAGAAGCTCCACACGAATCTGTCCTCATCTCCTCTCCTCGACGAAAACCTGGGCCTCCGACCCCCGCTCGGGGTCCGTTCCGTCGCCCAGCTTACAGCATCGCGTCCTCTCTCTCTAACCCCCTCGCGCCGACTCCCCGAAAGCCCGTCAACACTAGCCTACAGCCCCACAAGAAAGAATAACACCTATCCCAATTGATTAACAAATGAATCCAATTCTCGTTATCAGTGATTATAATCCAAACAATCTGCGAGAGAACGCGCTCTGTCACCAGTTAACATAACAAAGAAGTGTTTCTACTTTTAACATAAATAAGAAGCCATTTTATTAGCCTCAGCTGTAACATAAAAGAAGAAACCACTTCCACAAGGGGTTGTGGAATCGCCGCTGCAGAAAGGGAGGGGAACGTGGAGCGTGGGTTTGCTAATTGATTGTGAGACTAACACACAGACATGAAGAGCGCGATCACCTCATTTGGAGTTTTCTATAGAGTCGCACATTCCCTCCTAATTCATAGCGTCTATACTCACATCTGTCCCCAATACTCTGGCGGTATTGGCATTTTTGGGGGAAACAAAGATGATAATTCAGAGTAAGACGTTTAGGGGAGACAAAAGGAAGCGTTACAAGATGGTAAGTTATTCGTGAAAGAGGGAGAGTGGGAGAGATGAAATAAAAACAATCTCCGAAGCCAGGATGCCACACTCCATGCTGGAATATGTAAAACTAATAAGAAGTACACACCACTAAACTTAAATGAAAACACAACTGAGAAATGTGAAGAAATAGTCACTATAGAAGATAAAGTTAACTACTCATTTCCCTATGTAGAAGACATCCCTGCGATTTGAGCAGAAACGTTCTTAGCAAACTGAAAAATGAGTGCGCTTCGCGATGCCCGTACCCGAATTTTTACCAGCTGGAGCTGGGAAACGACAAAATAATATTATTATATTTTGAGAAACTCTCTATAGGCGTACGATCGCTCCTTCATCAAAGGCAGAACAATTAATTTAAATAGCAGGACTATTTTCGAGATCTAAACATGAACTTTGGACGGGATAAGTACAGAGCAAAAAAAAAAAAAACATGGAAGCTGCAATAGAGCTGGTAGAATATGAAACAGATCAGCCAGATACAATACAACAGAGATATAAATATGAAACATAAGACCAAAAGAAGTAGGGGCAGAATTAGTTTATTTGGCCCATTGAGACTGCTCCGCCATTTCATCATGGCTGATCCAATTTCCTTCGTAGCCCCAGTCTCCTGCTTCTCCCCATATTCCTTCATGGCTTGACCAATCAAGAATCTACCAACCTCTGTCTTAAATACTCATAAAGATTTGGCCTCCACAGCTGCCACAGAATTACACAGAATCACCACTCTCTGGTTAACCTCATCTTCGTTCCAAAAGGACGCCCCTCTATTCAGAACGTGTCTCCTCTGTTCCTAGTCTCTCCCCCCTATAGGACACATCCCCTCCACGTCCAACCCATCGAGGACATTAGATACACTTCAATTACGGTATATCACCCGTCAAATTATCTTCATATGACAAGATATTCAATCCTGAAATCATTTTCGTAAACCTCCATTAAACTTACTCCAGTGTTAGTCTATCCTTTCTAAGACCAGGGGCACAAAACTGCTTACAATATTCTAAATGAACCCTCAAAATAAAGCCACAAAATTGTTATTGCTTTATATTCTAGTCCTCTTGAAATGAGTGCTAAAGTCGTATTTGTCTTCCTCACCGCCGACTCAAGCTCCAAATTCTCCTGCAGAAAATCCTGCACATGGACTCCCAGGTCCTTTTGCACATCGATTTTTTTTGAAATTTTCTCCCTATTTAGAAAATAGTCTACTCTTTTATTTTTTTTCCAAAGTGCATGACTATACACTTCCCCACACTGTATTCCATCTGCAAGACTTTGCCCATTTCTCCAGACTGTCGAGATGCTTTTGCAGCCTCGCTACTTCCTCAAAACTGCCTGTCCCTGCAATTACCTTGGGATCATCCGCAAACTTTGCTATAAAGTCATCAATTCTGCCATCAAGCAGTTGCCATACAACATAAAAAGAATCGTTTCAACACAGATCCCTGTGGAATTCCACTGGTCACCGGTAGGTACCCCTTATTACTATTCTTTGCCTCCAGCAAAACAGCTACTGTTTTATGCATGCAAAAATGTTTCCTGTAAAATTATGGCCTCATGTGTGGCACCTTGTCAACAACCTTTTGAAACTACAGGTGCACATCATCAACCAATTCTCTTTTCTCTATCTTGCTTGTTAGTTATGCAATGCATTCAAAAGATTTCAACATACTTGTGAGACAAGAATTTCCCTTCAGGAAAACATACTGAAAATGGCCGATTTACTGAAATACACTGAAAACACATCCTCAACATCCGACTCCAATATCTTCGCAACCAGTGAGGTCAGACTAATTGGCCTATAATTTCGGTTCTTCTACCTC
Organism: Hemitrygon akajei; assembly: GCF_048418815.1. NCBI lineage: Eukaryota > Metazoa > Chordata > Chondrichthyes > Myliobatiformes > Dasyatidae > Hemitrygon > Hemitrygon akajei. The sequence goes on from NW_027331946.1 coordinate 86,150, forward strand.
TCTACCTACTTGAAGGGTGAAGTGATATTTCCAACATTCCTGTCTTCCAGAACCATAACAGAATCCTTTAATTCTTGAAAAACTATCACTTTATCTCCACACTGATCTGATCTCCACTCGGATCTGGGACGTACCTTCCAAATATCTGGACCTGGCTTGCATTACCTTACTTTCCCTTTTCTATTTTCTAATTATGATTTATAATGTAATTTTTAAAATTATATTTACTTCGATTTGTACTTCAGGGAGCGCGAAGCACAGAGGCAGATATCGCTATGATGATTGTACGCTCTAGTATCAATTGTTTGGTGACAATAAAGTAAAGGAAGTAAAGTAACTGCACTCTCTTCAGCCACCTCTTTCGGAACTCTGAGATGTTCATCATTTGGTCCAGAAACTTCAATTCACCGGACCAAATAACCACAGCAGAAAAAAGATCATTATTTATCTTTTCACCAGTTTATTTCTTCGAGTTCCGCCGGCGAGGGAACTTTGTCCCGACATCAGGGGGAGAAGCGTCTCATCCCTCTGACGGTTCAAATAAGTTCACAATAATAAACGGTACATTACCCAATAGTCAGCCGGTTGGGCAGAATATATGCAAGGATAAACTTTCATACTGTAGCACTTCCAGAACTTTCATCAAGGATGTGTGTGCCGGATTTAGTTTTTAGACCGGGCATCAGTGTCGCTGATGGACCCCAGTGACTCTCGTTTATTTCTGTGCTAAGTCGAGGTGAGGAGGGAGATGCAAATAGATAGAGAAGGGACAGAGAGGGACAGAGTGATTGAGAGAGAGAGGGTTTGCGTGAGAGAAAGAGCGGGGTGATAGAGAATAGAGAGAGAGAGAGCGAGGCAGCCAGACGGACACACGCAGGTCAGAGACAGAACACGCAAATGAGCGGAAAGAGGGTGTCGAGGCGGACGAACAGACAGAACACAAGGATTTTCTGAAATGCGCCTCACAGGAATTGTGCGTTCCACGCAGGTGGAAGATGAATTGAAACTACTCAATCTCACCGGAACCACGGAGTAACAGTTTGCGATGAGGATGCGGATTGAACAATAGATGCCAGTGGAAACTGGCAGTTAAACCGATCACGTCGAGTTGTTTTGTGTTTTCTGGGAAGGGGTCTCCACCTGTCAGCGACGAGCGCAGTAAGCATTTAACTATTAACACTGCTGGCATTTCTTTTCCCCTTAGGCCTCGAGCCACCATCAATATTAGAGACCCCTAATCTGATCTTCGGAAATGACCAAACTACTTCCGAACTCCCTTTGCCCGAGTCATGACCTCCCTAATCACATTGTAATTGGATTCGCTTATTTGCTCAAATTTCATTCCAGCGCCTGTCTTTGTACAGACGGTGCCCGACTTCCTCAGCGCCGATGATATTCACTGTACTTGTTTTAAATTCTCAGTGGCTTTCTCAGGATGCGCGGACAATCCAAATCCCTCTGTGGGCATACAACTTCCTAAATATGTGTCTGAAATTCACTTCGCAGTAAATAGCAAAATAACAATTTTCCTGATTTATTAATTGATTTGGAGACGCAGGGCCGAACGGACCGTTCCGGCAGGCCTCCTACTGACCTATTTTACAGTGACCAGTAGTGTGTCACTACAACTTTGATCCGCAGCAGGAAATCGGAGCACGCAGGGAAAGCCACGTGCTCTGGGGAAGGACGTATGACATTCTTACGGAGGACGCCGGAATGGAACTCCGAACCCTGACACCCCAAGCTGTAATGGGGTCGCGCTTCCCGCTAAGCTGCTGTGGCGCCTAATTATAGTTCTACCCAGGTTACAGAATTTTTATTGTAGGCTCTGTTCCGAATTCGTACAGTTTGACGTCTGAAATACAGCTGCACAGTCAATTTACAGTGGGTAAAACATGCTTCCATCTACGCAGCCGCCGGGAAAAAAATCTGTCTGTTTCTGAAGCGCTCGTTTACGTCCCCGTGCTGTACCTTAAAGGATCTTTCCTATCATCGGCGGACGCGGCTTGCTACAATTAATTCCCAACTATCTGAGAGTTCTGAAATCTCATTCTGTACACACAATTACAAACAAGAGCAAAGCTGCCGATGCTGTTGCTATGCAGACAATTCACTTCTTTACCTGTGTAACCCTCAGGCTCGCCCAGCTCGTGTTCGTCTAGGGAAGCAGCCTTTGGCCCTGTCAAACTGGGAAATCACGTTTGTGTGGCTGCTGTGTAATGTACCCCCAGTTACAAACCCACAACGCAAAATATCAGACAGTCCACCATATGCAATTAAATGATTGAACTTTATTAATCTTAATACGAATATAGGGTTAACAATGAAAATTAAAAAGGGGCCCAAGTCAAGTCAGAGTCACGTTGGAGCTCACTCAGTAGTACTTCTTCCACCAACGGTCTCCTCTGAGCGTCCCCGACATTCGGACCCTCAGATCTCAGACCACAGGGAATCAGCGGGAGACGCTCATGGAGTGAGTACTGTTTCAGATCCGCTCCATAACCTTTACTTTTTCTAACCTTTGATCACCCTTATTCAACTTATTGTTACCTACACCAAAAGATTTTTGCTACTTTCTCGGGCTTATTGTTAATATTTTATTGTGAATTTTGGAAGATATGCAAACAGAAATGGCTCTTAGATCCAAAGGACGAGAACCGGGTCGAAACCCGAACGGTAATGGAAAGAAGCTAGCTCAACCGCAACGCACTGAGTTAACTTATGAACTGCTTATGGAGGTTTTGGATAGAAAATTTGAGGAACAACATCAGGCTTTTCAACGAGATATAAAGGCTTTTCAAGATTATATGGTTAAGACGGATTCAGTAATTAACCAGCAGCAAGCGCTTATCGCGTCTCTGCAACATGAAGCGCGGAAACGAGATTTGACAATTGAAAAATTGCAACAGGATTTAATTTCGACCAGTAAACTGGTGGAGACACTTAAAGCCAAGAGTGTCGATTTGGAGAATCGGTCCAGAAGACAGAACCTACGCATACTTGGTCTCCCAGACGGCATAGAAAAAGGCGATCCTTCGAAATACTTTGCTCAATTTCTAAAAGATGCGTTTCCGTCGGTTTTTCCAGAAAACCCCCCGGTACTTGACCGAGCACATAGAATTTGGAGTCGTTCACCGACGGTTTCAGATAAGCCCCCGGTGGTTATCGTCCGATTTCATTACGTACACGACAAAGAACAACTCATTCGTGAAGCTCGAAGGGCTGGGATGATTAAATTTCATGATTATAGCTTTCGTTTGGTGGAAGATTTTAGTCCAGAAGTTATGAAGAAAAGGCTGCTTTTTAAACCTCTGATGTCTGAATGTTATGAGAAAAATCTAAAACCTGCGCTCTTATACCCGGCGAAGCTCAGGATTTCCCCCCCCCCCCCACCCGAATGCTCCGCGTAAAGTATTTCTGTCTACCTTCGAAGCGAAAATGTATTTGGAGGAGAACTTCCCTACTGATTCAGTTACTACTCTCCAATAAATGAGTGATTCTGATCGTGAAAGATGGTTTTCGATTCCTTAAACCAGGGTTAGACTCTGGTTATTGGTGTAGGTTTATCCTATACTTCATATTTAAGTTAAAGTGTATTTTCGTTACATTAATCGCTTTGTCTTATACACTTTAACTACTATACTATATTTTTGTCTATTATTTTTGTTCCCTTGAAGGTATATTTTTAACCTTCCGAAGTGAATTTTTTGTTTAATATCAAGATAATGGTTTTTTGCAAAGTATTGGTTTTGTTTAAGATGGCGTTATTGTTTCTTTTTTTTTCGTCTTCTTCCTATAATGCATCGCTTATCATAGTTTAAATACTTCTTGATTTGTTTGGGTTATAACCCGATTTATAAACTTTTAGTGATTATACTCCCTTTTTCTTTACAACTCAGCATATTAAGAAGCGTAGTTTTTAGTACTGCGATCATAATTCTTAAAGTTCAGGTGGTTCCTTTTATATATCCTTTAAACACGGAGTGGTCTGCCGCTGATATGGGGGTAGAGTTAGTCTCATTTTTTTCTTTTTTCTAGCCATATTTTGGCTTTTTTTCTTTTTCATGTGGAGGTGGGGGTTGGTCTGTTTTCCTTTTTAATTTTTCTCTTATCAATTTGTTTTAGTTTTTTTACTTGGGCTGTTCTTGAACTACAAATATGTCTACGATGTCGTCACTTCCGGGTCCGCTCTTTATTTTTGTTCCTCTTCCGGGTGCATGAGTTTATAACATGGTTAACCCTTTATATACCAAAGGGATAACTTTAGAAACATGGCTCAAACCATTAACTTTGTGTCTTGGAATACTAATGGTTTAAACCATCCGATTAAACGAAAGAAGATTTTCAAAGTATTCCAAAGACTTAATGCTCATATCATTTTTGTACAAGAAACTCATGTGAGGAAGGAGGACAAATATCGCTTTTTTAGGTCTTGGCGGGGTCAACAATATCATTCTAATTCGAATGCCAAAGTTAAGGGAGTTTCAATTTTTATTGACTCCTCTATTGCATTTGTTCAACATGATATCCTTTCAGATCCGAATGGTAGATTTTTGTTAATTACGGGTTTACTCGGTAATAAAAAGGTTGCTATGGTTAATGTTTATGCCCCAAATGTGGATTGTCCTGATTTCTTTAAGTCCTTATTTACTTCTTTACCTAATTTAAATGAATATAAGTTAATAATGGGTGGTGACTTTAATTGTTGTCTAATTCCTTTGATGGACAAATCTACACCTATTCAGACTCTACCCAATAAGTCGGCCACATGTATTAACTCCTTTTTGACTGATAATGGAGTTTTTGATATTTGGAGATTTCGTCATCCTAATGACAAAGAGTTTTCTTTTTTCTCACATGTTTATCGGTCCTATTCGAGAATTGATAATTTTTTTATTGACTCTTGTTTTATTCCATTGGTAATTGGTTGTAATTATGATATTATAGCTATTTCCGACCATGTTCCATTAAAACTTTCTATTAATTTTACGGATACAGATTTAAGTGCTAGACAATGGCGATTTGACTCTACCTTATTGCAAGAGCCGGACTTTATTAAATTTATGAAGGAACAGATCGATTTCTTCTTTTCAACTAATTCCACGGAGGATATATCTTGCGGAATACTTTGGGACATTTTTAAAGCGTATATACCTGGACAGATTATCTCTTATTCTGCTGGTCTGAGAAAACGCATTAAGAAGGAAACTCTTTTATTGGTTGATAAAATTAAAGAGATTGACAAGAAATATTCGACTACTCCTAGTAAGGAGTTTTACAAACAAAGGGTTGAACTTCAAATGGAACATAGTTTATTACTCACATCTCCGATTGAAAATCAATTAATGAAAACCAGATCTGATTTTTTTATACATAGTGATAAATCGGGAAAACGGTTAGCTAGTCAGCTGAAGAATGTTTCAGTTAAACGTCAAATCACTATGGTTCGTCAGCAGAACGGGGATTTGACAGTTAACCATGATGAGATAAATAAGTCTTTTCAAGACTTTTATACCTCCCTGTATCAATCTGAATTCCCTCAGGATCATAATACCATGTGTGATTTTCTCGGGAAATTGAATTTTCCAAAACTATCATCTGATGAACTTTCAGTAATAGATACTCCGTTTACGGATGCGGAAATTAAAAGGGTCATTTCCTCAATGAATTCTGGGAAAGCATCAGGTCCAGGTGGGTACACAGTAGAATTTTTTAAATGTTTTTCTGCTACTCTATCTCCTTGGCTATGCAAGGTTTTTGAAGAAGCAATTAGATTGGGGAATTTGCCTCAATCTTTTTATAGAGCTTCCATTTCCTTAATACTGAAGAAAGATAAAGACCCGACTGATTGTGCATCTTATAGACCAATATCTTTATTGAATGTGGAGTCTAAGATTTTTTCCAAGTTACTGGCTTCCAGGCTGGAGAAGGTACTACCCCAAATTATTTCGGAAGACCAAACCGGTTTTATTAAAAATCGCTATTCTTTTTTCAATGTTAGGAGATTATTGAATATTGTTTATACTCCTTCACACAATACTTCAGAATGTGTTATTTCATTAGATGCGGAGAAAGCATTTGATAGAGTTGAATGGCTTTACTTATTTTATGTGCTGGAGAAGTTTAATTTCAGTCCGACCTTTATTTCTTGGATTAAACTGATATATCAAACTCCAGTAGCCTCGGTGTTTACTAATAAGCAAAGATCTCCATTTTTTCGTTTATTTCGGGGCACTAGACAAGGTTGTCCTCTTCGTCCATTACTATTTAACATCGCTTTAGAACCTTTGGCAATTGCCATCAGAGAATCACAGGATATTTTGGGTATTAATCGTGGAACAGATATTCTTAAGGTATCTTTATACGCAGATGATTTATTATTATTCATCTCTAACCCTGAGAAATCTATTCCAGCAGTCTTATCATTGTTGGCTCAATTTAGTGAGTTTTCTGGGTATAAGTTAAATCTTAATAAGAGTGAATTGTTTCCTTTGAATAGACAGGTCCCAAACTATGGTATTTTACCGTTTAAATTAGTTAAAGACTCTTTTACTTACTTAGGGATTAAAATTACAAAAAAACATAAAGAATTATTTAGGTTTAATTTTCTACCCTTAATTGATCAGATTAAAGGCTTGTTTACTAAGTGGTCACCATTATCTTTGTCTCTGATAGGTAGGATTAATGCTATTAAGATGGTTATTTTACCTAAATTTTTATATATTTTTCAAGCGGTACCAATTTTTATTCCGAAATCCTTTTTTACTAATGTTGATTCAAAAATTTCCTCATATATATGGCAGAATAAAAATCCCAGGTTAGGTAAAATATACTTACAGAAGACAAGGAAGGATGGTGGGTTGGCATTACCCAATTTCAGAATTTACTATTGGGCAGTTAATATTAGATATTTGATATGTTGGTTGAAAGAATGGGATGGTCCTTTTGGCCCTCATTGGGTGAGTTTGGAAACTAAATCTGTATCTGCTTATGCTCTGGGTTCTATTTTAGGGACATCTCTCCCTTTTGCTCTTTCTAAATTGCCGAATCGAATCGACAACCCGATAGTTAAATATACCGTACGTATATGGTTTCAATTTCGGAAATTTTTCGGGTTGACTCAATTCGTGTTAAATAGTCCTATTGTATCTAATTGTTTTTTCCACCCCTCAAGTATAGATCAAGCTTTTTTGGCTTGGAAAACTAAGGGATTATTAAGATTTTCTGACTTATTTTTGGACAACTGTTTTATGTCTTTTGAGCAATTAGCAAATAAATATAATTTGCCTAGATTTCATTTTTTTAGATACTTACAGGTTAGGAATTTTTTAAGTACGGTACTTCCTTCATTCCCAAATTTTGTGTCTTCAGATATTTTGGAGAGTTTGTTTGAATTAAACCCTTTTCAAAAAGGGCTTATATCAAAACTTTATAATATAATTATGAAGATACGTTCAGTGCCCTTTGATAAGACCAAAAATGATTGGGAAAGAGAGCTTAATCTTATTATTCCTATTGAGAATTGGGATAGAATTCTTCAATTAATTAATACATCATCTATATGTGCCAAACATTCATTAATACAATTTAAGGTTGTGCATAGGGCCCATATGTCCAAGGATAAATTAGCTCATTTTTATTCTCATATAAACCCTATTTGTGACAGATGTCAATCAGAAATCGCGTCTTTAACTCATATGTTTTGGTCATGTCCGATTTTGGAAAAATATTGGAAAGATATTTTTGATATTATTTCGGCGGTACTGAACATTGATTTACAACCCCATCCTATTACCGCAATTTTTGGTTTACCGATGATGGGCTCACTTCACTTATCTCCTTCCGCCTGTCGAATGATTGCTTTTCTCATTTTGATGGCTAGAAGATCTATTTTGTTGAATTGGAAGGAAATTAATCCTCCCACGGTATTTCATTGGCTTTCTCAAACTATGTTATGTCTAAATTTAGAAAAAATTAGAAGTGCTGTATTTGATACTTCTATTAAATTTGAAAAGATATGGAGACCATTTATTCAATATTTTCATATGATGTAATGGCCCTGTGCCAGGCTTATTGGTTTTTTCAGCTTTAATCGTTATGTATGTTGAGAGGATCGGAGTTGACGACATTGATGTTTATGTATGCTTGTGAGATACTATGAACAGCCCTTTTTTTTCTCTTTTTTTTAGTTTTTTTTAGTTTTTTCTTCCTTTTTTGTTTTTTTTCTTAGATATTAGATTAGTAGATTAGTTAACTTTCATATATAGATTTATTTTTTTCTCTTTTTTTATATTATATATTATGGAATATCTAGACTTACCTTGTTCATATATATATACTATATGGTTTATGTTTTGGGAAAGCTTACTTATACTGTATTCATTGTTTATGTATTCCTTCATGTGTAATGGGAGTTTATATGTTTGTAATCCCTTATTAATATTTTAATTGTATTTTGTTCATAATATTTTTAATACTAATAAAAAGATTAAAAGAGAGAGATGGGGAGATGAATAGAGGATGGGAGTGACGAACGGTAGCAAGAGAGCGGAGGGGGTAGAGAGAGCGATGGGGACAGAAGGGAGAAAGGAAAAAAGGGTGGGAAGAGGGGGTGGATTGATTAGGATAGGGTGGGGGAGAGAGATGGGAGGAAGATATGGAGAGAGAAGAGGGAATAGAGAGGGGGAAGAGAGGAGAGTGGCTGAGGGAGTGGCAAATGGATGACGCAGATGCGATGATGGTTTAACTCGTCTCCCCTCCTCTCCTCACGTCCTCTTTCTCCCCTCCCCTCCTCAATCTTATCCCTCTCTCCCCCAACCTGCAGCAAATGGTGGTGATCCACGCTAAACAGCCCGCACCGCCAGACCTCGCCTCCATCTTCTCCAGCAAGCCCATCCCACTCCAGCCTTTGATAGGCCCCAGGAACAACATGTTCCCCACTGCAGGGGACAGCTTGAAGGATTTGGACAGACCAACCTGTAGCACGTAGCAAAAAAAAAAAGAAAAATCAAGTTGGTATTTTGGAGACGGGGCTGGGGGTAGGGTGTCTGTGGCAGCCTCTGCTCTCAGCAATATTCCTCCCTGTGGGTACCCCCAGTTCCAGCTCCCTTGTTACGAGTCGTCCTCTCCCACCGTCACTCCTGAAACACATCACTCTCCGTTCCCCTTCTCTCTCCACTAGGACCGCCCATCTCATCCTGGCTGGCGGCCATTTTGTGATGGGTACCACGGTTCACCGCTCTCCCAGCATCGCCGACTGAGCTGCACCCTTTTGCTCACCGCCCATCTTCTGTTTATTCAATCTCAACTTCACATCCTCCCTCTCCTTTCCCTCGCTACCCGCTCTAACAATTCTCCAGCTAACCGTCTCCCAACAGCCACTCCTTCACACTCACCATCTTGTGACCCTCCTTCCCATCCCATCACTTGCAAACCCCTTCCCTCCCTCCCCACCAGATCGATGTTGTACACCGTATGCAGGTTGGCTGCCATTTTGCGATGCCAATTTTCACCTCTCCTCATCGCCCTCTCTCTCTAGGTTACCGTGAATCACTCTCCCTCACTCCCCATCCTGTTCCTCCCCACCCTGACCAATCAGCGCCCTCCCTCCCCGTCCCATTACTTACCCTCCATTCAAGTTCCATCACTTCCCCTCTTTCCCGTTACTTCCCCTCCCTCCACGTGCTATCACTCCCGCTCCCCTCCTGTCGTTTCACTCCTCACCCCGTCTTTATCTTCTCCATGTCGGCCACCAGTTTGGAAATTCCGCCTCTCTTCTTTTCGTCCCCTATTGAGTCAATAACTTCGCCGCGCTCACCGTCTCATCAGTCCACTCCTCGTCCCGTCACTCCTCTTCCTCCCAAACACCTCGCCCCTCCTCCCGAAAACCCACATGTATATGGGTTTGTGTGAATATCTGAGATATATACATTAGTTTATTCAATGACAAAATCATTAGAATTAAAACATATACAATATGGAAGACAATATAAAACACAAATTAAAATACTGTTATTACAATCAGTAACACACTCGATCCTAGGATTGTATCCATGGACACCGCATGTTCCTTCGCCATAGATTCTGTGTGTGACAGTGGCCATTGTAAGTCAGTGTCTCACTCCATCCCTGGCGGCCACATTAACCAAGGATTCGCCCATTTCAAATCAGCGCGTCCCTCCCTCTCTTGTGCTCACTTCTACCAAAGCCGTCACTCCCTCCCCAGCGTCCATTTGAAGTGAAGCGTCGGACATCCCACCTCTCCCGGAATTTCCGGGAATCTCCCACATATTGATAGCGGCTCGCTGACGCCCACAAATTATATACAATATCCAGGAAACAGATACTTTGAGAACGAGCGAGTGTTCAATCAGTGCGTCATCCCCACCCTGCCGGTCATTTTAACTCAGCCTCTCACTCCTACTCTATTGTCGGTGTATCACTCCCTCCCTGTCGGCCATGAGAAACAAGGTGACCACGGCCATCTTAATTTCACCCATCGCCCCCTCCCTGGCGCCCATTGTCACTCAGCCCATCACTTTCTCCCCGGAGACCATTTTCAGTCAACCTTTCACTCCCCCCCCTAGTGACCATTCTAAATCCTTCTGTCGTTCCCTCCCTATTCACCATTTTCAATCAGGAGCCCCTCGCAGGACAGACACTCTCGACCACCCTCCACTCGATTGCGCAGACTGTTTATCACAAATAATAAATATATTGCAAACAATAGAGACCGATCCGACATCCTCATCTCCGGATCCTGTGCGTCATCACTCCGAGTGTTGTGGAGAGAGGAGGATATAGACATCAGGAAACGTGTGCGGTAATATTCCCGGTGTCGATACAGAGACCCGATACCGTGCGCAGTAAAACTCTCGGTGTGGAGACAGAGATCGGGATCCGGGCCTGGCAATATTCCCAGTTTGGTATATGAAGACCGGGAACCGTGCCCTGTATAACTCCCTGTGTGCTATGCGGACACCGGGAACCGGGCACAATGGATCTCCCGGAGTGGGGACACGGAATCCATAAACCTCTCTCACACGCAACCCCACCCCCACCATTTTCAGGAAGGCGCGTCGAAGGTCCATCCATCCGATCGTATCCACCGTCTCCGCCAGAAGATAGAGCATCATCAGTTTTACAAAGCCGTCAACATCTACACGACCCTCGATTTTCCTTGTAAATATTAAACCATCAGCGTTCTCGTCAAATTTCCTAAATGCAGACCTGAGTTCTGTCAAACACGGAATTCGGGCGACCCGCCAATTTCCAGGTTCACAGAACCATTCCGAATGAACTGGATGGAGTCCCACTGGGAGGCAGATGGGAGCAGTTTGGGCGATGTAAGCGAATGGGTAGGAGTGCGTCCCGTTAGGAATGTGGATAGGTGGAGTGAATAGGAAAGGGTGGTTCCATTGGGAGTGCGGATGGTGGGAATGAATGGGAAAGAATGGCATTTGATTGGGATCGCGGTCCCTGTGAGTGGACGGGAAGGGACGACGTCCTGTGAGGAGTGCGGACAGTGGAAGAGGACGAGAGGGGGCGGAGACCCGTTTTGTATAATTATCCACAACTTCGATTTCATCCTGGGCAACTTCTCGACCCTAGACGTCAAATGTGATTGTTAACTGCTATGGTTATGATTCCGATCTGCACTCCGCTGCCTGTTTGTGCCCCCTCCCATTCTCTCCTGGTCTGTGCACACTGCATCACCCCCCCCCCCCCATCTCTGTGACCTCTTCTACATATATTCATTTTGTGTGTGTGTGTGGGGTTGGGTTGTCCCTGTGCTACAGTTCCAAGGTGAACACAATGACAGTCTCCTCTGTAATCTGTTTCAGAGATATATGACTCGAGAACTCAGTTGATATATCTCACAATACAGACCTTCCCCTCCCCACCTCCATGTCTGTTCCCAGGAGTGTATGATGGGACAGGGTGGGGGGAGCTTCACTCGGTGTCTGACGCCGGGAGTGTGTGATGGGATGTTCTGGAGGGAACATCACTCTGCGTCTGACACCGGGTGTGTGTGATCGGCCGGTGAGGAGGGAGCTTCACTCTGTGCCTGACCCTGGCAGTGTGTGATGGGACAGTGTGGAGGAAGCTTCTCTCTGTATTATAGAAAATATGTGAACAAAATAGAGAGAGTACAGAGAAGATTTACTACAGTGTTACCTGGGTTTCAGCACCTAAGTTACAAGGAATGATTGAACAAGTTAGGTCTTTATTCTTTGGAGCGTAGAAGTTTGAGGGGGACTTGATAGAGGTATTTTAATTTATGAGGGGGATAGATAAAGTTGACGTGGATAGGCTTTATTCCATTGAGAGTAGGGGAGTTTCAAACAAGAGGACATGAGTTGAGACTTAGGGGGCAAATTTTAAGGGTAACATAAGGGGGGATTTCTTTACTCAGAGAGTGGTAGCTGTGTGCAATTTGCTTCCGGAAGAAGTGGTAGAGGCAGGTTCAGTATTGTAATTTAAAATAAAATTGGATATGTATATAGACAGGAAAAGAATGGAGGTTTATGGGCTGAGTGCGGGTCACAGGGATTAGGTGAGAGTAACCATTCAGCACGGACTAGACGGGTCGACATTGACTGTTTCCGTGCTGTAATTGTTATATGTTTATATATGTATCTATCTGACCCCGGGAATGTGTGATGGGACGGTGAGCAGAGAGCTTCACTCTGTGTCTGACCCCGGGAGTGTGTGATGGGACGGTGTGGAGGGAGATTCACTCTGTGTCTGTCTCCCGGGAGTGTGTGATGGGACTGTGTGGAGGAAGCTTCACTCCGTGCTTTACTCCGGTTTTCTATCCCCATCTCTCTCGTACTCGGGACCTCAGTAGACTCACGTCGATTTTATCTGTCTGCGGCGGGGGTGGGGGGGGGTGGCGGGTGCAGGAGCGGGTCAGTTAGCCAGGAAGGGGGTTGGGTGGAGACGAGATCCTGGGCACCCAGACTCAGCCAGTCCGACCTTCCTCAGCCTGGAGCTGAGACGCGACTGTGTCAGTGTGTGGAGCTCAGACCCACTGTTGCAGTGCACAGGGTGCGGGGGGCAGGAGAAACCTCAAATAAAACTCGAGTCCGGCACCAGGATAGGAAGTTACAGCGGTTTATTGATTTCATCATGAGAAATGTAAATTAAACAATGTGTGAGCTGCTGACGTGTGGGAATAAATAAGCTGCTCCCGACTCACTCACAGTCACACACAATTAACTGACCGGCAACAACGAGTGACCGGTTGAATAATCAGTCCCGTTTCTCACCGTCACTCTGCATTGGGGAACCGATGATTATAAAATCACACTTCAGGGCCGTGTCCGATATCGCTGCAGATCCAGGGTCACTGCCGAGGGATTTGTCCATTTAACATCATCATATCGGCCAGGCTGCCGAATGCACCGTCCTCAGCAAAGGGAGCAAAAGGACTTTCTCCCCCGGAGTCCCAGACGGAGCCAAGCCCCGTGCTCTTCCTTTCTTGAAGGAGCTCTCGAACGTGGACACGCAGGCCGAATTACGTCAGATGTTGGGAATTATATTATATTGTATTTTAGGTGAAACGGCCAAAATGTCCACATCCCGCGGCCGGGGATGTTCACACGTACACAAACAGTCCGTGTCTGGCTTCCTCCAGAGATTTCAGTTCCTTCTTCCCTCTCTCACTGAACTGACTGTCCCCGAGCAGCCTGAAACAGATAGAAGAATAAAGATGAAATAAACAGATTACACAACAGTGTCAGTAACAGGGGACCGGGGTTAATGTTTCAACAACACTCACAGACAAATATCACCAGAAAACCCACAGATCCGCTGATATTCTATCACATTGAACATGAACACAAACACTCACCCGATCCACTCCAGACTCGGGAGGGTCAGTATGAGGCGGCGGAGTGTGGGGACAGATCGGTCTGTGAGAGAGTTGCACAGCAAGCTTAGCACCGTCAGTGATCGGTTTGTACTGAGAGCGGAGACGAGATCCTCGGCACCAGAATCTGTGAGTCCGACATTGTCCAGCCTGGAGATGAGAGAGAGTGAGGGTGAAGGACACAGACAGACAGGAGACGGTACAAATCCCCAGTGTTTATCAGTAACACAATTACTGATCACATTAATGTTCAGTGTCAGACACCCAAAGACTGTAAACACAATCTCCCACAGTCTGGTACTTACCACAATTTATGTATTTTACACTCCGGGTTCCTCAGAGCCGCAGACACCAGTTTCACTCCTGAATCTCCCAGTTTATTGAAACTCAGCTCCAGGCACCTCAGTGATGTGTTTGTACTGAGAGCGGAGGCGAGATCCTCGGCACCAGAATCTGTGAGACCATCACTGAACAGCCTGGAGATAGAGAGAGTGAGGGTGAAGGACACAGACAGACAGGAGACGGTACAAATCCCCAGTGTTTATCAGTAACATAATTACTGATCACATTCATGTTCAGTGTCAGACACCCAGTGACTGTAAACACAATCTCCCACATTCTGGTACTTACCCCAGTGTCTGTATTTTACACTCTGGGTTCCTCAGAGCCGCAGACACCAGCTTCACTCCTGAATCTCCCAGTTCATTCTCTCGAAGGCTAAACACAAACAGACAAATTGCTGAACAAAATGATTTAAACCGTGGGTCTGAGGGAATTTCTCTCACTCGGATATTTCAGGAAACATGAAACCCTTCAGTAAATCACTGATCGGAGTTCCCATCACTGTCAATGTCCCTCACTGCCCAGCTCTGGGGTGTTCGCCGAATGTCAGTAATTTAGTCTGTTGGTATAACTCTGTAAACTCCACATATTCTGTCCCATTCCCCGATGGTGAGAAAAAATGTTCCTGACGTGAGAGGGCCGGATGGGCGGGGTTGAATTGTGGAAGAAATACCCACTATGAGGAAGATTTGTAAAGTGTCGATTGGAGATGGTGGAAGAGACCCCACCTGAGGAAAAGGGATGCGAAGATGAGGGAAAGATCCCCACAGGAGGAAGGGGGATTGGGAAGAGAGATCCCACAGAAGTCAGGAGGATGAGGAACAGAGATCCACAGGAGGAAGGAGGATGGAAAAAAACATACCACAAGATGACGAAAATAGATTGCATGGGAGGGGTGTGAACTGAGGCCCAAAATCGAGAGATGCACCCATGGGGTCTGGGTGGCTAGTCGTGAGCACAGTCACAGAGGTGAACTGATGGTGATCATCACACAGAGGGAAGGGCAGGGGAGGACAATCTCACAATGATATTTATTTCCTTCTCACTGGGGGTCTGCTGACGGTCTCTTGTCCTTCACCGGGAAGGGAGTGAGTCTCTGACCCACCTGCTGCAGTCAGTGTCGGTCTGGGTGTCAATAACAGTGAGAAGGAACATTGTCAATGGACGTATCACAGGCAGCGAGAAACACGGCCATTCCTGTGATTTACTACCATTGAACCAATGGCCGTTGTTCACTGATCTGATGAAGTCTCCAACATCCCTTCACAAGGAATAACAGAACCCTCTCGTCCTTGGGGAATTACTGACCGATTCCCTGGTTATTTGTCACAATTCTTCACAATCTGATTTACTACAGTTGTACCCAAATCCGTTTACATTGAAACAACACAATGGAACAGTTAAACAGTTCAGAGTGAGAGGTAAGACAACTTACTTCAAGTCCTGGCACTTGTGCAGCACGGGTCCAAGTCGCTGGATTCCTTCACACCGAATGTAGCATTTCTCCAGGTCGAGGTTTTTTATTGTATCACAGAGTCCGGTGACATGTGACAGGACAGCGCAGTCAATCGGGGTCAAACCCACTCTACTGAATGAAAGGAACTCCACAGATCCCAGTGTGGCCCGAGCCAGTCCACTATTCTGAGTCTCAAACAGGTAGTGACAAGTGTTCAAGAATCTCCTTTTACCAGCTTCAACCTGTGTGTTTCCAATCTGGCGCTTAACCTCTTCCTTCACCCAGTCAATCACCCGGCAGGTTGTTTCATGAGGAAATGGACCCAGAAACTCCTCCAGGCCCCGAGCTGTCATTGGGGAGGAGAGACCAGCAACAAAACGGAGAAATACCTCAAATCGCCCATCTGTTGTGTTGTCGGCTTCAGTGAGGAATTTCAGGATATCCCCGGGATGTGGATTTAGAAATTGTGCGACCGCAGCTACAAATTCTTGGATGGTGAGGTGTGGGAATGTGTACACCACACATCGGGCAGAATTCTCTCTCTCCAAAAGCTCCATCAGGAACCCGGACAGGAACTGGGAAGGCTGCAGATTGTAGTTGATCAAATCTCCATCTGTAAACACAATCTTCCTCTCGGACACTCCTCTGAAGGCCATCTGACCAACCCTGAGTAACACATCACGGGGGTTCTCAATCTCTCGGCCGTGGTTTTTCAGGATGTTGTAAATATAGTAGGAGTACAGTTGGGTGATGGTCTTGGGAACTCGCTGTGGGTCGCTGACTCTTTGTGTGAAGAAGGGGCCCAGTGCCAGAGCGAGGATCCAGCAGTAGGAGGGGTTGTAGCTCATGGTGTACAGGATCTCGTTCTCCTTCACGTGTTTGAAAACAGCTTCTGCCACCGTCTGATCTTCAAAATGCCTGATGAAATATTCCTTCCGTTCCTCACCAGAAAATCCAAGGATTTCAGCCCAGACACTGATCTTCGCCTTTTTCAATAAATGTAACACAGTGGGGCGGGTGGTCACCAGCACTGAACACCCTGGGAGCAGCTTGCCCTGGATTAAACTGTACACAATGTCAGACACCTTGCACTTGAATTCAGGATCTGTGCATGTGGACCGAGGTTCGGTGTCTCTCTGACTGTCAGCAAAATCAATTGTGTCATTGAATTCATCCAAACCATCCAATATAAACATCAATCCCTCTGGGTTCTTCCAGATTTCTTCAAGGATATTCCCAAAGTAAGGATACTGATGCAGAATCAGTTCTTTCAGATTTATTAAACAGTTAATGGAGTTCAATTCCCGGAATTTGAAACTGAAGACAAACTGGAATTGTTGGTATATTTTCCCCATGGCCCAGTCATAAACAATCTTTTGTACCATTGTTGTTTTGCCAATCCCAGAGACTCCGGCCACTGCTGCCGAACTCCCAGATTTGGATTTTCTCCAGGAAAAGCTGCTCTGGAACAAGTGATCCGTCCGGAGTTTTTCCAGTTCTCTGTGGAGATGTTTCTGTCTCCACTCCTCATGGTCTCTGCCTCTTGCCAGCAGCTCATGTTCCACCAGTGTCCGATCTCGAACAGTAGAAATGACCGTGAGCTCAGCGTATCGATCAACCAGCTGGAAAACCTTCACCTTCTCTGTCATCAGGATCGTGTTCACCCTCAGTGTTTCAGTTTGTGCCCGCAGAGTCTCCTTGTGTTTCTGTTGGACATCTTCAATGGGAACAGATAGTGGACAAACTGTTAGATGCCTGAATTTAGAAAAAAGTATTTAACTGCAGAAGTGTTAGCTCGAAGCTATTACATTAATTGAATTCATCAATGAATGTTAGAAACATAGACAACCTACAGCACAATACAGGCACTTCGGCCCACTAAGTGGTGCCGAACATGTCCCTACCTTAGAAATTACTAGGCTTACCCACAGCCCTATAATTTTCAAAGCTCCATGTACCTATCCAAAAGTCTCTTGAAAGACCCTATCGTATCCGCTGCCACCACCGTTGCCGACAGCCCATTCCACGCACTCACCACTCTGAGTATAAAACTTACCCCTGACATCTCCTCTGTACCTACTCCACAGCACCTTAAAGCTGTGTCCTCTTGTGACAACCATAACAGACCTGGGAAAAAGCCTCTGACGATCTACACGTTCAATGCCTCTCATCATTTTATACACCTCTATCAGGTCACCTCACATCCTCCTTCTCTCCAAGGAGAAAAGGCCAAGTTCACTCAACCTGTTTCCATAAGGCATGCTCCCCTAATCCAGGCAACATCCTTGTAATGTCATGGTCCCTTCTGGCACCTGGCTGCCTGACTCAGGAATTGGGCCTTTCACCCCTCGTTTATTTCCCAATCTATTCCCAGGTTCCAATAATTACAAACACCTGCATTGCATCAAACAGAGCAGCATAAGAGTCCTGTGGCCACTACCAGAAGGTGCCAGTTCGTTGGTCAATTCTCGTGTGTTACTTCGTTCCCTGTTCCGATTAGAACCGTTAGCTCTAAGTTCCGCTCTAGATTCTAGAGAGTCCCTGTGAATCCCGTTTCCTTGTCAAGATCCCTCTGGTTTCCTGCTCTACGTTCAGGTCCACGCCAGCCTCTCCTATTCAGTTGACGTGTCAGTGTCCTGCACTTGAGTTCTCCTCCGTCGCCCCCGTGTAACATGTAAATCTCCTCTGCACCCTTTCTATGCCTTATACATTCTTCCTCCAGTGAGGTGAACCGAACTGAGCACAGTACTCCAAGTGGGGTCTGACCAGGATCCTATATAGCTGGAACATTACTTTTCGTCTCCAAACTTCAATTCCACTATCGATGAAGGCCATCTTAACCACAGAATCAACCCGCGTAGCTGCTTTGAGTGTCCTATGCACTCGGACCCCAAGATCCCTCTGATTCTCCACACTGCCAAGAGTCTTGCCATTAGTGCTGTATTTTGCCATCATATTTGACCTACTCAAAAAAAAACTTCACACTTATCTGGGTTGAACTCCATCTGCCACTTCTCAACCCAGTTTTGCATCCTATCAATGTCCCGCCGAAACCTCAGACAGCCCTCCACACTATCCACAACACCTCCAAACTTCGTGTCATCAGCAAATTTACTAACCTATCCTTCCACTTCCTCATCCAGGTCATTTGTAAAAATCACAAAGAGTCGGGGTCCCAGAACCGGTCCCAGAGGATCACCACTGGTCATCGACCTCCAGGCAGAATATGACCAATCTACAACCACTCTTTGCCTTCTGTGGGAAAGCCATTTCTGGATCCACAAAGCCATTTCCCCTTGGATCCCATGCCTCCTTACTTTCTCAATAACTTGGCATTGGGTACCTTAACAAATGCCTTGCTGGAATCCATATACACTGCATCTACTGCTTTTCCTTCATCATTGTGTTTATTCACATCCTCAAAACATTCAATCAACCTCGTAAGGCACGACCTGCGCTTGACATAGTTATGCTGACTATTCCTAATCATATTATACCTCTTCAAGTGTTCATAAATCTTGCCTCTCAGGATCTTCTCCATCAACTTACCAACCACTGAAGAAAGCGGCCTGGTTGAGGGAAGTGCCTGGTGTGAGAACTGCGCGTCTTTGGCTCAGGAGATTCTGGCAGTTTTGGCAGTTGGAATGTGCAATCAAGAATTGATTAGCAGTTGATTGGCAATCAAGATTTGAATAGCTCAGACTCAGCAGAAAACAGCTGACTGGGCAATCAAGGTCAGGTGACCTTGCAGCTAGCAAAGCTCAAGCTAATAAAAAGAGGGAGACCTCCAGCGGAGCGGGCTGGTTGAGGGAAGTATGTGGTGTGAGAAGTGCTAGTCTTTGGATCGAGAGTCTTCGTCGAGGAGGCTGAGGGAGGAGACGAAGTCAGGCACAATTGGAGAAGGTGAAGACATGACCGCTAAGCTGATTCATTGTGCTATGTGCATGATGTGGGAGGTCAGCGACAATGATGGTGCCCCCGGCTGCTACAGCTGTGGAAAATGTGTTCAGATTCAGCTTCTGAAGGAGCATGTTGCAGCATTGAATAAAGAACTGGATGACTTCAGGTTCACCCGCGAAAATGAGAGTTTTCTGGACAGGACCTACAGTGAGTTTGTTACACCGAGTATACCGGAAGAGAGAAAGGGGCCGACGATGTGGCCGGAAAGGATGAACTGGAAATATAAGGATGGAGTTAAAGAGAAAGTGAAAATAAGAAATGTTAAAGAGGACAACAGAATCAATGGAGTAGAAAGCTCAAGAAGAGATCATACAGTATGGTCAAGTGAAATAGGAATTGATATGAAAGGAGAGGTGAGTAACGAATTAAAAGTATTATATATGAATGCACGAAGTTTAAGGAATAAAGTAGATGAGCTTGAGGCTCATTTGGAAATTGGCAAGTACGATGTTGTGGGAATAACAGAGACATGGTTTTAAGCGAACAGGGCTTGGAAAATGAATATTCAAAGATATACATCTTATTGAAAGGACAGACTGAATGGCAGAGGTGTTGGGGTGCCTCTGTTGGTGAGGAATGATATTCAGTCCCTTGTGAGGGGGGACATAGAATCAGGAGATGTAGATACAGTATGGATAGAACTGAGAAATTCTAAGGGTAGAAAGACTCTAATGGGAGTTATCTACAGGCCCTCAAACAGAAGTCTGGATGTAGGGTGTAAGTTCAATGAAGAGTTAAAATTGGCATGTCGCAAAGGTAAAGATACAGTTGACACTGGGGATTTCAAAATGCAGGTAGACTGGGAGAATCAGGATGTTACTGGAACCCAAGAAAGGGAGTTTGTGGAGTGCCTCCGAGATGGATTCTTAGAACAGCTTGTACTGGAGCCTACCAGGGAAAAGACAATTCTAAATTTACTGTTGTGCAATGTACCAGATTTAATCAGGGACCTGGAGGTAAAGGAATCATTAGGAGGTAGTGACCATAATATGATATGTTTTAACTTACAATTTGAGAAGGAGAGGGGAAAATCGGATGTGTCAGTATTACAGTTGAACAAAGGGAACTATGGAGCTATGAGGGAAGAGCTGGCCAAAGTTCAATGGAATAATACCCTAGCAGGGAAGACAGTGGAACAACAATAGCAGGTATTTCTGGGAATAATGCAGAAGGTACAGGATCGGTTCATTCCAAAGAGGAAAAAAGATACTAAGGGGAGTAAAGGGCGACCGTGGCTGACGAGGGAAGAAAAGGGCAGTATGAAAATAAAAGAGAAGTATAACATAGCAAAGATGAGCGTGAAACCAGAAGACTGGGAAGCTTTTAAAGAGCAACAGAAGATAACAATAAAGGCAATACGCCAAGAAAAAATGAGGTACGAAGGTAACCTAGCCAAGAATATAAAGAAATATAGTAAAAGCTTCTTTAGGTATGTGAATAGCAAAAAAATAGTTAAGACCAAAATTGGACCATTGAAGACAAAAACGGGTGAATTTATTATGGGGAAGAAGGAAATGGCAGATGAGTTGAACAAGTATTGTGGATCTGTCTTCACTAGGGAAGACACAAACAATCTCCCAGATGTAATAGCAGCCAAAGGAACAAGGGTAAAGGATGAACTGAAGGAAATTTATATTAGGCAAGAAACTGTGTTGGATAGACTGTTGAGTCTGAAGGCTGTTAAGTCCCTGGGACCTGATGGTCTGCATCCCAGAGTACTTAAGGAGCTGGCTCTGGAAATCGTGGACGCATTGGTAATCATTGTCCAATGTTCTATAGATTCAGGAACAGTTCCTGCTGACTGGAGGGTGGCCAATGTTGTCCT
The DNA here is from genome assembly GCF_048418815.1 of Hemitrygon akajei. Lineage (NCBI taxonomy): Eukaryota > Metazoa > Chordata > Chondrichthyes > Myliobatiformes > Dasyatidae > Hemitrygon > Hemitrygon akajei. The sequence goes on from NW_027331946.1 coordinate 107,606, forward strand.
ACTTTTCAAGAAAGGAGGGAGAGAGAAAACAGGGAATTATAGACCAGTTAGCCTGACGTCAGTGGTGGGAAAGATGCTGGAGTCAATTATAAAAGATGAAAATATGACACATTTGGATAGCAGTAGAAGGATCAGTCCGAGTCAGCATGGATGTATGAAGGGAAGATCATGCTTGACTAATTTTCTGGAGTTTTTTGAGGATGTAACTATGAAAATGGACAAGGGAGGGCCAGTGGATGTAGTATACCTGGAATTCCAGAAAGCTTTTGAAAAAGTCCCACATAGGAGATTAGTGGGCAAAATTAGGGCACATGGTATTGGGGGCAGAGTACTGACATGGATTGAAAATTGGCTGGCCGACAGGAAACAAAGAGTAGCGATTAACGGGTCCCTTTCGGAATGGCAGGTTGTGAACAGTGGGGTACCGCAAGGTTCTGTGCTAGGACCACAGCTGTTTACAATATGCATTAATGATTTAGATGAAGGGATTAAAAGTAACATTAGCAAATTTGCTGATGATACAAAGCTGGGTGGCAGTATGAACTATCAGGAAGATGTTATGAGAAAGCAGGATGACTTGGACAGGTTGGGTGAGTGGACAAATGTATGGCAGATGCAGTTTAATGTGGATAAATGTTAGGTCATCCACTTTGGTGGCAAGAACAGGAAGGCAGATTACTATCTAAATGGAGTCAAGTTAGGAGAAGAGTAAGTACAACAAGATATAGGTCTTCCTGTTCATCAGTCAATGAAAGCAAGCATACAGGTACAGCAGGCAGTGAAAAAAGCCAATGGCATGCTGGCCTTTATAACAAGAGGAATCGAGTATAGGAGTAAAAAGTTCCTTCTGCAGCTGTACAGGGCCCTGGTGAGACCCCACCTGGAGTATTGTGTGCAGTTTTGGTCTCCAAATTTGAGGAAGGACATTCTTGCTATTCAGTGAGTGCAGCGTAGGTTCACAAGGTTAATTCCCGGAATGACGGGACTGTCATATGTTGAAAGATTGGAGCGACTGGGCTTGTATACACTGGAATTTAGAAGGATGATAGGGGATCTGATTGAGTCATATAAGGTTATTAAAGGATTGGACACGCTGGAGGCAGGATGCATATTCCTGTTGATGGGTGAGTCCAGAACTAGAGGCCACAGTTTATGGATAAGGGGTAGGCCATTTAGAACTGAGATGCGGAAAATATTTTTCACCCAGAGAGTGGTGGATATGTGGAATGCTCTGCCACAGAAGGTAGGGGAGGCCAAGTCTCTGGATGCATTCAAGAGAGAGTTAGATGGAGCTCTTACAGATAGCGGGGTCAAGGGATATGGGGAGAGGTTAGGAACGGGGTACTGATTGTGTATGATCAGCCATGTCACAGTGAATGGCGGTGTTGGCTAGAAGGGCCGAATGGCCAACTCCTGCACTATTGTCTATTGACTCACTGGTCTATAATTTCCGTGTCTATCTTCACTCCCTTTATTGAATAAAGGTACAAACTCCGCAACCCTCCAATCCCTACTGATGATTCATAGATCATTGCCAGAGGCTCAGCAATCTCTTCCCTCGCCTCCCACAGTAGCTTGGGGTACATTTCATCCGGTCCCGTCTACTTATCCAGATTGATGTTTTCCAAAAGCTCCAGCCCATCCCCTTTCTTAATATCTACATGCTTAAGCTTTTCAGACTGCTGCGAGTCAGCACTACAATCACCAAGATCTTTTTTTCATAGTGACTACTGAAGTAAAGTGTCCATTAAGTACCTCAGCTATTTCCTCCGGTTCCATATACACTTTCCCACTGTCACACTTGATAGGACCTATTCTTTCACGTCTTATTCTCCTGCTCTGCACATACTTGTAGAATGCCTTGTGGCAAGGCCTTCTCATGGTCCCTTCTGGCTCTCCTAACTTCATTTTTTTAGCTCCTTCCTATTAGCCTTATAATTTTCAAGATCTCTAACATTACCTAGCTTTCTGAGCCTTTTGAAAACGTTTCATTTCTTCTTGACTATTTTTGTTACAGACTTTTACACCACGGTTCCTGTACCCTTCCATAGCTTCCCCGTCTCCTTGTAACGTACCTATGCAGAACTCCATTCAAATATCCCCTGAACATTTGCCACATTTCTTCCATACTTTTCCCTGAAAACATCTGCTTCCAATTTCCTGCCTTAGAGCCTCATAATTCCCGTTACTCCAATTGAACGCTTTTCTAACTTGTCTGTTCCTATCTCTCTCCAATGCTACTGTAAAGGAGATAGAATTATGATCACTATCTCCAAAATGCTCTCCCACTGAGAGATCAGACACCTGACCAGTTTCATTTCCCAATACCAATTCAAGTGCAGTCTCTCCTCTTGTTGGCTTATTGTGTCGAGAAACCTTCCTGAACACACCTAACAAACTACACGCCATCTAATGCCCTTGCTCTAGAGAGATTGTCATGGTCCGGATCAGGTTCCCTTCAGATTTATCTAGGTTGTGTTACGATCCGGACCGTTAACTCCTTGTTCCCCTTTAATTCCCTGTTTCCCGTGTCCCTCGAGCTTGGTCATTAAGGCAATTTACTCTTGACCGAACCGGCAGTTTATAAGCCCCTGGCTTCAGTTGTTCGGGGCGAAAGCGTTATGGAGCATTAGTGAAGTCACCGTAGCTACCACGAGCCAAAGTCATCTAGCCGGATCCAACTAAGTTTCCTGACGGAGCAAGCCAAGACTCCTCTTGCAGCAAGTCCCAGCAATTCGCCTTCCATTGCCAGGGAGGGTCCGGGCAAGGTTAACCCGCAAGGGTGAGTTAAGAGCTCCCGCAGCTTGAAACAAACTTGGGTCCAATGATAGTACCGTCTGTTGTTTTGTCGTCATGTATCCAGCTCAGTAGGCAGGCCGGTTGCCGCTACTCAAATGGACTGTCATTGTGTGTTTTCCGTATCCATGTCCTGTCTAAAGAGGGGTCCCGATCCTGTACCCTAGAATGGTCCTGACCCCGTATTAAACAGACCCAACTCCGTGCCTGGTATCTTAAGGCGGAGTCCCGGCTCAGTGTTTCATGTCAAGTGTTTGAGTATCAAGTCCTGGCCCTGGTGTTCCAAGTCCCAAGTCTCCAAGTCCTGGCTGTGGTGTTCCAAGTATCCATGTTCTGGCCTTGGCGTTCCGTTTGCCTAGTCTCCAAGTCCAAGGTCTGTGTTCCTAGTCCTGGCTCTGATCCCCTATCTCCAAGTCCTGGCCCCCCAGACCCTGAGTCCCAGCCTAGTCTCGGGCCTGAGCCCTCGTCCATTACGCTTATTCCCGTTTCCTCTTTGCTCTCCTTGCTTTCCCTGTTCTATCCTTGCATCACGGTTCTCCTTGTAAAGAGTAATAAACTCTATTTTAGTTAACCTTACAAAAACGTATTTATGTCCTGCATTTGGGTCCTCCTCCAGCACCATTGCCCTCCACAGTGTGACAGAGATGCCAATAGATATTTGGGAAATTATAATCTCCCATCACGACAACTCTGTTATTATTATACCTTTCCAGGATCTGTTTCTCTATCCGTTCCTCGATATCCTTGCTACTATTGAGCGGCCTATAAAAAACACCCAGTAAAGTTATTTACCCCTTCCTGTTCCTAACCTCCACCCACAGAGACTCCACAGACAATCCTTCCATGACTTCCACCTTTTCTGTAGCCGTGACACTATCTCTGATCAACAGTGCCACGGCCCCACCTCTTTGGCCTCCCTCCCTGTCCTTTCTGAAATATGTAAAACCCGGCACTTGAAGTAACCATTCCTGCCCCTGAGCCATCCAAGTCTCTGTAATGGCCACTACATCATATCTCCAAGTACTGTTCCACGCTCTAAGCTCATCCGCTTTGTTCGTAAAGTAAATTCGATTAACAGACCCCAAAATGGACAGATCAACACATTTCCGCATTAATTGTGCCGTGAAGGTGAGTATTTCCCTGGTAATTTACTGAAGCCTCCTCTTCCCCCCCCCCCCCCCCCCCCCGGCTGTACCGTACTGGACTGCCTCTCACTCCTGTCACAGCTATCATTGTTCCCCTGGAAGAAACTGTTAATCCCCAGTGCTGTTGTGGCGTATGGAGGTGGATAAAAGGGTAGTGGACATTCTGTCATAGGAACAGTTCAGGGAATCATAGCCCCCCTTCCCATCCCACCGTCACTGATTCAAACTGCAAAGAAGTAGCTTTGATGATCAAAATTTTATTCTTAAAGTATTTTATCAGCACGTTTGTTGATCAGTACCTGCACTGTGGGGAACAACTGGGGGGGAAAATGTCAATGTCTTGTTCAGGAAAACGCAAAACGCAGACAGTCCCGCCCCCCACAATCATCACAGATGCTGCTCAGATCTCTTAAAGGGTATGTGTTGTAAACACTCAACAGATTCAAGATTCAAGATAGACAAGTGTAAAGGAGAAGGAAATAATTGTTATTCCGGATCTGATATAGCACAGAAAACTCAGATAAAGATCGCAATGGAAAACACATTAAATGTAAATATATACGACACAGGAGTCACTCTAACCACGGGTGGTTCTGACAGAAAATTTTCAAACCGTGCGGGTGGTGGGGTGGCTAAGGCATTGGAGGTGATGATCAGTCTTACTGCTTGAGGAAAGTAAATGATTTTGAGTCTGGTGGTCCTGCTGTGGATGCTACGTAGCTTCCTCCCTCATGGAAGAGGATCAAACAGCCCATAGGCAGGATAGGTGGGATCCTTCCTGATACTGCTGGCCCTTTTCCAGAGCCTTTCTGTGTATACGGATGGAAGGTAGTCTGGGGATGCCGGTGATGCGTTGGACAGTTATGACTACCCGTTGTAGAGCCTTCCAGTCCACAACAGTTATGCAGCATGTTGGCCTACCCTCTGCAGCACAGCTGTAGAAGGGCAGGAGTGTAGATGTTGAGTACAGGTCAGATAACGTCTGTGGAAAGGGGAGACAGGGGAGATGCTAATAGTCTGTGACTTTAAATACAAGTTTGAAAACCACACCGATTACAGGTCGAGTGTTGAAGAAGAGAGCAGAGACCGAGGAATTTCAGTAGCTGGTGGTTCAGGATTTCAGCTGTTACAGAACCTGCGTAGAACACAGAACAGCACAGGAATAGGCCCTTCGGCCCACAACGTTGGTGCCAGCATGATGCCACATTAAACTCATGACAACTGCCTCCAGTGGTAATTACTCCCCCCGTTCCCTGACTGTCAACGTGCCTGTTGAAATCTCCAACAGTTGTCTGCATCTCCACTCCTGGAAGCATATTGCAGGCACACGTCATTCTATGCAAAAGACAATGCACTGTTCATCTTTCCTCTCACCTCACCCCAAATGAATAACCTTTGTTAACTGATATATCTACACCGGAAACACTCTATCTTCACCTCTCAATTTATTAACACCATATATGGTCTCCCTTCAACCCTTTACACTTCATAAAAAATAATTCCAATTTGTCTACCCACTCCATAAAGTTTATGCCCTTTAATTTAGAATGTGAGTGGTATATCTCTTCAACACCCAATGAGGCCTTCACACCTTTCCTCTAATGGGGGACAGAATTTCACCAATAGTCCAAGTGTCATAAAATGGCTTTGGGAGCGGACCCAAATGCAAGACACAGACACTGAAGTACTGAAAACAGGACCAGGAACACGGGACTGGGAAGTGGAACTTAGAATAAGCAGCCTGGAACTCGGAACTCTGAAACCTGAACCTGGGCAAGGACCCAGAAACTGGGTCTTGACTCGGAATCGGAGCCCGGGTCTAGGCAAGGACGTGAGGACCAGAAATATGGCTAGGGGAAGACGTGGACTGGACGCTCAGAGCCCGGAACTCGGTCACAGGAAGACATATCACAGAGCCGGGACCCTTTCTTGGGAACAGGGCGTAGGACCGGAACTCATACACAGAACACAGAGACAGGACCCCTCTTAGAGTGCAGGACTTCGGGACGGGGCTTTACACAGAGTCAGGAACCCTCGTTAGGAACAGGACAAAGGGCCAGGACTAGTCTTAGACACGGACACAAAACACGGGGACACAGAGGGACAGTTCCAAATCAACGACAGATAGTGTCTCATTTTGCCGTGGCAAGGCTCCGATCTCGCTCCGACCGATGAACTTGACAGCGGTTGCAGGCGAAGGCTTCAGGCGAGGGTTGCAGGCAAGTGTTCAGGCGAGGGTTGCAGGCAAGTGTTCAGGCGAGGCTTCAGAAGGAAGGGGAAGGGAAGGGAACAGTCCAACAACTGAAGCTGAGCCCAGGAACTATTTATGTAGCCAGCCCAAAATGAGAATCGTGTGCCTCAAATTAAGGCACCCAACAGAAACAGGAAAAACAGGAAAACCTGGAATAAGGGTCAATGGACCGGACCGTGAACCCGAATGCAGACTTTACGGACCGGACCATGACACCAATGCAGACAAACCGAAGTTTTATGCAGCTGGGAACATAAAGATTCACATTCTGGGAGCAATGGACATGGACATCAAGACATGAAAGATGTCAGGGTCATGACCTTTACTCTTCACTTCCCCCATACACTTGATCTCCTGAATTGCAACAACTCACACTCCTCTCGATTAAACTTCATATGATATTTCCCCATCCGCATCTGCAACTAATTGATATCCCGACAGATTCTTTGACACGCCTCTTCCACTTAGACCTCTCCTTATTGATAACCATCTGAGAATAGGAGTTGTGTTCACTGTTTCCAAAGGCTCTCCCACTGAAACCGAGCATCTTTTGCAGTCCCAATATCAGGTGCAGCATGGCCTCTTCGGTCGTTCGGACATGGCACACATTATTCCCAGAACACATCCACATTCGGAGATTCCTATAACATTCTTGCATTAAGGAAACACTGGGCAGAATATGCTGAGCTATCAGCCACAGAGGGAAAGTTAAAATTACCCACTGCAGCGAACTTGATGCTATTGCATCTTTCCAGAATTTTTCCGACATATCAATTGTTCTATCTCCTGATGACTATGGGGGATATTTAGTAACAACCCATCAGTGACTTTATCTATCTTATTGCTGAGCTCTCTCCATATTGCCTCAGTACTGGAACTCCTCAGTATGTCCTCTTTGAGTGCAGCTGTGAAATTCCTCAGATAGTAAATGAACCTCTCCAAATGAATTACCTCCCCTCTCTAATCTGAATTATCACAACTCTGGAACATCGATCTGCCAATTCTGCTTCTGTCAACCAAGTCTTCACAAAGGCCACAGCATCACACATGCATGTGCTGATTCACTCTCAAGGTCCAACTACCGGACCTCCAAAACTCTGTCCACTGAACTAACTAGTTGAGGCCCAACCATCCCATCCTATTCATTTACCCGGCCCTGTCTGCCTTACAATGAGGTTTATTAGCCTAACCTGTATCTTCCTTCGACCCGAATAGGCAGGAGATAATGTAGCTGGGCAATTGTTTGGAGTGTCAGTGGAGATCATTCTGGACATACAGACCATGGGTCTCAGTTATGGAAAGGGATGGCCATGGCCCGAGTATGAGGTCATGAATTAGGGGAAAGTCGATGCCAATATGACAGGGTATAGATGACGAGTGGAAACAGTTACTTGCAGCTACACCACACCTGAAGAAAGTCTTTTAAAACAGTGTTGGATCTCATAGTATGTTTGAACCATGCCATGTGTGTACAGGGTTTCACAGAGTTTGAAGTGCCTGTTAGGGGTCTGCGGGAGCTCACTGCATGTCAGCAGTCTACCAGGGGTGTGTAGATTCTCACAGTGCGTCGGAAGCTTGCCAAGGGTGTGTGGAGTCGCACCGTGTGTCAAGACCCTGTCAGAGGTGTGTGGGGTTTCACAGTGTGTCAGGACCCTGTCAGGGGTGTGTGGGGACTCACAGTGTGTCAGGATCCTGTCAGGGATGTGTGGGGACTCACAGTGTGTCAGGACGCTGTCAGGGCTGTGTGGGGACTCACAGTGTGTCAGGATCCTGTCAGGGATGTGTGGGGACTCACAGTGTGTCAGGACGCTGTCAGGGCTGTGTGGGGACTAACAGTGTATCAGGACCCCGTCAGGGGTGTATGGGGTTTCACAGTGTGTCAGGACCATGCTGCGAGCCAGTGGGCTCTCCATTCAACTTATTTCAATGAATTAGGGAAAGACTGATTGTTGAAATAGTTACTTTTTAGAGGATGTGACAGTGGTAAATATGATGCTCTTCAATAATCAGGAAGAAAATATGTTTCGGATTCAGAATGGCTGAGAGAATTTCACTGCCGTGCCTGTTCCCTTGGCAAACAACATGAAGAATAGTAAAGAAGAGGCTTGCACGGAAATTGCCGCAATCCCACGACCCTTGGTTTCTCTGTCCGAATCCCCATCTATTACACTTCCGAAGTTTCCATCATATAACACCGGCACACACGAATTTCATCTTCTCTAGACTTTGCTGAGGATTTTGTATCCCATCACACCCTCACTAACACTGTCTCCTGATGGAATTCCCAGGATTACTGAGTGCGAAATTAAACTGGATAACTGTAGCAGTGTTTGCACCATTGGATTGCAGATGTGAACAGAGTCGTGTCTATATGATGCTTTACAGTTGAAAAGACTAGGTAGGGTGTTACATGATTTTCTCATTAAAAGGAAGCTATCATTGTTATTCTGTGACGAGAACTTCAATGAACTCCCAATTCTAAAAATGATGACCTGTAGGATCTGAGGGAATTTAGAAAAGTGATTTAGGATGAGGGCTGTTCCATGGGTTGGGTAGCTGCAAGGAAGTTATTTCACCTTTCGTGGGGAAAAAAAAAGAAGCAAATTCTGTTTTTCACACATTCAGATCGTCCTCTTCTCCATTCTGACACCGGTAGAGGACCAGTCATTCCAGGAGCCAGAGTGGTGTGATCCCCTTCTGCGAAAACATTTTCCATGTGTCCAATTGTTCTATGTTGCAAACATTTACCTGGTCAAATCCGGGTAGCTCAGCAACGAGATCCCTACACAATATCAAACATTGGAGGAAACATCCATTTCTTCACTTACCTTTCAGCTCTCTGGGAATCTCCTGTACGGGTTGATGGACCGGAACACAACCTGTTCGGATTTAAATAAATTGAGGAATTGAAATGTGTAAAATTATAAAGTGGATAGTATTTGAATCCAAAATTAAATTCATCTCTGATATTATCTCACCATGTTCCTGAATTTCTTTCAATAGTTTGTCCAGCTTTGGGACACCAATCCGCATTTTCGCAACTGTTTCCCACATCACCCGCCGGGCGCGGGACCCTTTCTCCATCACCAGGCTCAGGAGGAGTTTAGAACTGTCCGCCCACTCTCCCTTATCAGCGAGATCAGAGATTTTCTGTGAAGAGTAACAATGAACATATTGGGGACTGACAGATTCACACAGAGAATGAGAAGTAAATGATGTGCTCTGTAACGGGATCACACTGAGCAGTCCCCCGGACGGGTGCTGATCCTGTCTGGACATGGACTGTACATTCTGAGTGCAGAGCACACGGAGGGACATTCACCGTGAACCTGGTCCACCAGTCAATGAGATCCTGGCTGGTCTGTGACCGCTTCATTGACGTGGCTCCAAATCCATAAATAATTCCTCACCGGATTTGACGGTGCAAAACAAAATCAGAAAATAACTATCACAGATGAAGAAAGAATTCAGGAAGGTTTTTATAACAGAGTGAGCAGTCACAGGGAAGTTGCAGAAAAGATTATGTGGTTCATCCCCTCTGTCCGCCAGTGTCCAACATGACAGCGGATTACCGGCTGACCCCTGATACCTTTCCTTTGCCTTTTCTAGTGGAGGTTTATTCAGTGATTACACATTACAACATGGCAGTATTCCTCGGTCCACACTGTTTACAGTTGCAGATTGTAACACAATCATCTCCACCAGAGCAGAACACACTCGACCTCCTGTGGCATCCAGTAATAGTGCCCCGCTTCTCACTGACATCCTGCCGTCATACTGCACGGTCTTTTCAAACATATTTCCATTTAATACTGTAATCCCACACAACTGTTACCTGCTCAACTCACTCTGAACATTGAGCAGCCACACACCAGTCCGCGGGGTCTTTTCACCCCTTTCTATCACTGGTTCAGATTCACCTTTTTCTGTTTACAGGTACAGTATTTATTTCCCAGTTGTTCTTTTGTCTAACTTAATATCCATGAGTCAGAGTTCCGACACCCATCAGTCCTGTGATGTGTGAAAATTTAAACCCATTCTCCCTCCCACTCACCCGATGTTCCTCTCCACTGAACTGATTCTCGGCCGTTAACGCCAGGCTCACTCCGTGCACCCCTCCTTCCATCGCCTGCTCCAGCCTGTCCCGGTAGAAGTCCGTCAACTGCAGCAGCTGGAAATCATCCCAGCTTGCCAGGAGCTCGGTGATCACTGAGCTTGGACCTGTGAAGGAAAATGAGGAGCATTAAAGAAATTACAACACCATACTGGGTAGTAACTTTCTCTCTGGAACCTAAAGATCACAACAAAACACAGTCCGAAATATATATATGGGAGCCGGTGGGGGGGGGGGGGGGGGGGGGGGGGGCAGGGGTGGGTGGTGAGGAGAACCGGTTTGGACCGGGGGGTAGGGGTCATCGGGGTGTAGGGCGTGGCATAGTTCCATCTGTTGAAGTCTGCTCTTTCGTGTCCCCAGGAATATACCTCCCTGTTTTGAAAGGACTCTGCTTATTGTTGAGAATATAGTAACCCATCACCATCACTCTCCTGGTACTGCCCATCACCACCGCTTTGCACTGCGTTACTGTCTGCCTACCTGGTCAACCCTTCCTCAGCAAATCTCTGGGATATCTCACAAAATCTCACAATACACAGCATGTCAGGGAGCATCTATGGAGCAGAATAAACAATCAATGTTTTGGGCCAAGGCCCTTCATTCGAACTGGAAATAAGGGGACAGAAATTCTAGATATTGTCACATTACTTTATATTCCATGTGGCCCTGATCTGAAACGTCGACTGTTTATTCCTCTCCATGGATGCTGCCTGACCTACTGAGTTCTGTCAATATTTTGTGTGCCCTTTTGTTGCCCGAAACTTTCAGCATCTGCAGAATGTCTTGTCTTCTGGAGGAACTCGCTATTTTAATGTGCATCACAATCTGTTAGAGGAGCAGGAGCAGACGGTAACTGTACTCCTTCCACGTGTGACTGTGTTTCCCCCAGAGATGTTAACACTCTCTCTCTCTCTCTCATCTCCCTGCTCAGTTATCAAAAATATTTTGTAAATTGCCTATATTGCATTAAACTCAGGCGTAGAATCTGCAGAGTATTTATAAATTAAAATATTTCGCCATCATACCCGTGTCCTTTCCCGATGAGGATGTCACTGGAGCTCCTCCACTGCTCGAACCTTGACGCATTTTGGGGACAGGTGTGATCAGTTTTTACTGTTCTGTAACAAAACAAAACAACAACAGGAGGGTCAGACATTAATTAAAGGAGAATACTGTTTTGTTTTTAAACGGAGGCAAACACTTCCAAACATCTTGGGCCGATCCACTGAAGCCTTGACATGGCTTGATCCACCTGTGCCCATCCACCCACAGTCACACAACGTCCATTTCCGATATCTCCATGGATTGTACACTGGACCAGGCTTCTCCGGGGTATCTACTCTCTGTATTGCAGGCAATTCCCTTTTTGGAACCAATCTTGTGTCCTGGACCAGGAGTGTTGCGTCTACGGAATGGCAAGGCAGATTGAGCAGACAGCGTCCACTGCTTTGGTCCTCCTACCACTGGTAGCACTGTGGTGAGTAATGGACAAGTGTTACTGCAGTGTGGCGTGAAACATTTCTGCTGACGATGAGACTTCTATTCCTCTCGTCACTGGATTATACAGATTTCTCAGTCACACCTGATTCTCACCGTCTCCTTCCAGGTTATCATTGCCTGGCCTTGACACCTACGGCAATATAGGATTTGAGTCTTTCGAGAGACACTCTGACATCCTGAACAATGCAATATCACCCATTGCATTGGGACATCTTGCCCTGAACCACTATAGTTTTTCCGGCAGGGCTTTAAGACCATTATTTGCAGCAAAACTCAGTTAATATTTCTTTCAACTTATCACCTGGCCATTATCAGATAGTTATTTATATGACACAATGTCAGACACAATGTCGGCATGCCATACATCCAAAACAACAAGTTGGGAAAAGTAATTAACATAAATAAAATAACATGCTTGAGTTATTCAGCAAGACAGAGAGTATGTTAATATTTCAGGTGGAGGACCCGTATCAGAGCTGAGCCTGTGTGTAGGAGCCATCTATCTGTTCTCTATCAGCATTGCATCCTGCGTTGTGAATTTATGATGTTTTTTATGGTAAATAGTAGCATCAGTGGGGTTGTGGTACGCGCAAAGGGAGTCAGTTATATATTTGTGCTTTGTTCCATGCAGTACACAGCCCTAATGCCCTTCCTTCGGTCAACATTGGTGGCGTGGAGAGGGGAGACTTGCAGCTTGGGCTACTGCCGATCTTCCATAAGAAAAATACCTTGCCCAGGCTTGCGCCCTGGAAACTTTCCAAGGTGCAAATCCATGTCTATCGAGACTAACGGAGGCCGAGTACCCTACCCAGCTGGGGACTGACGGATGTCATATATTTTGTTATTATCCACTCATTTACGCTGAACTTAAACTTAAACTTCTCGAATGTATGCTTACTGATTGCTAATAAAGGATTGAATACTTATCATTGACATTTGTAACAATCATTATTGGATTTGAGGTCACGTCATGTAAGTAGAACAAACCTGGGGGGTGGGTCGCCAGCAGTGGCAAATTAGCTTGGTTAAATTTCACCGCTACATTCTCAACAGATATTTCTCAACCTGCCGATCACTTAAGTATTCTGAGATGCTGAGTATTTTGCTTCAGTTTTCACCAATGAAAAGGACCTTGGCAATTGTGGGGATGACTAACAGTGGACTGAAATGCATGACTGTACAGACTTGAAGAAAGAGCAAGCACTGGATCTTTTGAGAGGTGTTAAGTTAGATAAGTCGCCAGGACTGAGCGAGATATACCCCATGGTACTGTAGGAATTGAGGGAGGAGATTGCTAGTCCCCTGACGATGATCTTTGCATCATCAATTATGTGGGGAGAGGTAACAGAGGATTGGAAGTTTGCAATTGTTGCTCTTTTGTTCGAGAAATGGAGTAGAGGTAAGTCAAGAAATTATAGACCAGTGAGTCTTACTTAAGTGGTGGGCCAGTTCTGGAAAAGATCCTGAGAGACAGGGTTTATGAGCATTTGGAGAGACATAATCTGATTAGGGATAGTCAACACGACTTTGCCGAGGGCAGGTCATGGCTGATGAACCCGATGTAACAAAGCACATTGATAAAGGTAGAGCAGTGGAAGTACTGTATATGGATTTCAGGAAGAGGTTAGCTAAGGTTCCCCATGGAAAGCTCTTTTAGAAAATAATGAGGGATGGGATCCAAGGAGACATAGCTTTGTGGATGCAGAACTGGGCAGAGAAGTGGCAGATGGAGTTCAATACTGATAAGTGTGAAGCGGTTCATTTCGGTCAAATTTCAAGATAATATAATATTAATGGTCAATCTGGAGGATCAGTGAGATCTTGGGGTCCGTGTCGATAGAACACTCAGAGCTGCTGCACACGTTGACAGTGTTGATAAGAAAACATATGGTGTGTTGGCATTTATCAACCATGGGATTGAGTTCAAGAGCGTGAGGTAATGTTACAGATATATAAGACCTTGAGGTCAGCAGGAGACACTCATGGAGTGAGAACGATTTCAGATTCGCTCCATAACCTTTACTTTATTTAACCTATGATCACCCTTATTTATCTTACATTTACCTACACCAAAAGATTCTTGCTACTTTTTTGGACTTAACTTTAAGAGTTTATTGTGAATTTTGAAGAAATGAGTACAGAAATGGCTTTGAGATCTAAAGGGCGAGAGCCTGGGAAAGATTCTAACGGGAACGGAAAGAAGAAAAAGACCGATCCTAAGCGCACTGAATTGACTAATGAAATGTTATTGGAGCTTTTAAATGAAAAATTTGAAGAACAACGACAAATTTTCAAACAGGATGTAAAGGTTTTTCAGGATTATATGGATAAAACTGATTCAGTAGTTAACCAGCAGCAAGCTCTAATCGCAACTTTGCAAGAGGACGCTCGGAAGCGAGACTTGGTAATCGGAAAACTGGAGCAGAAATTATCTTCGACGATTAAAAAGGTGGAAACACTTAAAGCCAAGTGTGTCGACTTTGAAAATCGGTCCAGAAGACAGAACTTACGCATACTTGGTCTCCCGGAAGGTATTGAAGAAGGGGACCCCTCGAAGTATTTTGCTCAACTTTTAAAGGATGCGTTCCCTCTGTATTCCCAGACAGTCCTCCGTTACTTGATCGTGCTCACAGAATTATGTGTCGATCACCAAGTGCTTCAGCTAAACCACCGGTTGTAATCGTCCGATTTCACAATGTGCATGTTAAAGAGCAACTTATTCGTGTGGCTCGGCGTGTAGGGATGGTCAAATTCCAAGAATTCGATTTTCGATTAGTGGAGAATTTTAGTCCAGAAGTAATGAAGGCAAGGCTTCTTTTTAAACCTCTGATGTCCGAATGTAATAAGAAAAATCTAAAACCTGCGCTCTTATACCCTGCGAAGCTCGGAATCTCTCCTCCCAATGCATCACGGCGTGTTTTCCTTTCTACATCTGAAGCCCGAAGTTTTCTGAATGAGAACTTCCCTACTGCTGCAGATTCTCGTCTCTAATAAATGAGTGATTTTGATCGTTGCAAGATGGTTTTTGTTTCCAAAACCAGATTTTGTTTCTGGCTATTGGTGTAGGATTACTCTATATTTTATACTCCAGTTAAAGTTTTTTTTTGATGTACTAATCTTTTTATTTTACATACTTCAGTCACTGTACTTTATCTTTGGTCATTATTATTAATTCTTCGAAGGCGAATTTATTTTTTTACTAAAATGGCCATTTCTTCTCTAAAATATTTTTGGCGCTTTGTTTGATTTCACCATTTTTTTTCCCTCGTCTTCTACCTATAATGCATTTCTTATCACAGTTTAATTTTTTTTGGTTCGTTTGGGTTTTAACCGGATTTATAAGTTACTAGTGATTATATTCTTTTTGTTTTTTTTACTAGCAATTATAATAAGAAGTTTGGTTTTAGTATAGTGATCATTATTTCTTTAGTGTTTGGGTGGATCTTTTTTTTCCTTTATATACGGAGTTGCCTTCTGCTGATATGGGGATAGATTTAGTTTCATTTCTCTTTCTTCCCAGCCTTCTCCTGCTTTCTCCTCTTGGGTGCGAGTGAGGATTTTTTTTCTAAATCTTATGTTCTTTATATCAGTTTTTTTTTGTTTGTTTTTTTCATTTGGGCTGATTTTAAACTACTAAAATATCCGTGTTGTCGTCACTTCCGGGTCCGCCCCTTATTTTTGTTCCGGGTGCATGAGTTCATAATTTGGTTAACCCTTTATAACCCAAAGGGTTGATTTCAGAAATATGGCTCAGACCATTAATTTTGTCTCTTGGAATACTAATGGCTTATACCATCCGATTAAACAGAAAAAAGATTTTCATAGTATTCCAAAGACTGAATGCACATATTGTTTTTGTACAAGAAACTCATGTGAGGAAAGAGGATAATCATTGTTTTTAAGGCTTTGGAGGGGTCAACAGTACCATTCGAATTCGAATGCTAAAGTAAAGGGAGTTTCAATTTTTATTGACTCCTGTATTGCCTCATATGTTTTGGTCTTGTCCGCTTTTGAAAAAAATATTGGAAAGACATTTTTGATATTATTCCCACGGTATTGAACATTGATTTACAACCTTATCCTATTACTGCAATTTTTGGGTTACCAATGATGTACTCAGTCCATTTATCCTCTTCTGCTTGTCGAATGATTGCATTTCTTACATTAATGGCCAGAAGATCTATTTTGTTGAATTGGAAAGAAATTAATCCTCCTACCGTATTTCAGTGGTTTTCTCAAACTATGTTATGTCTAAATTTAGAAAAAAATTAGAAGTGTTGTATTTGATACTTCTATTAAATTTGAAATGATATGGAGGCCATTTATTCAATATTTTCATATGATTGAATGTGACCCTTTTCCAAGCCTATTTCTTTTTCCCGTTTTGATTTTACATATGTTCAGAGGATCGGAGTTGACGACACCGTTGATTTTGTATTTTTGTTAGATATTATAAACAGCCCTTTTTTTCTTTTTTTTCGTTTTTTTCTTTTTTCGTTTTTTTCCGTATTAGTTATTAGATTGTTAGGTTAGTTTTTCTTGCATAATTTTTTTTCTTTTTCTCTTTGTTTTTTTTTAAATATATATTATGATATACCTAGGTTTGCTTTGTTTATATGTTACTTGTATCGTCCATGATTTGGGAAGACTCATTTATATTGTAACTACTGCTTATGTATTCTTTCATGTTCAGTTGAAATGTGTATGTTTGTAATACCATTATCTATGTATTAATCTTATTATGTTGATATTAATAATAATAATAAAAACATTGAAAAGAAAGAAAGAAAAAGAAAGACCTTGATTAGAACCCACTTGGGAGTACTGTGTTCAGTTCTGGCCACCTCACTACAGGAAACGATATGGCTGCTATAGAGGGAGCACAGAGGAGGTTTACAAGAACTTGCTTTGGATCCAGAATAACAATTGCTTTCTTCTCCTTTACACTTGTAAACAATTTTGAATCTTGAAACCTGTGGATAATACCACGACCAACCACATTATCTATGCTCCCACTTGATTTCATAAACTCCTACAATGTCACCCTCATTCTCCTCTGGAATGACGATCAAGCTCGGCCAACCTCTTCCTATGACTCAGCCCTCTAGTCCAGGCAACATCTTCAGCAATCTCGTCTGCACCCTATCCAACTTGATAGTATGTTTCCTACAGCAAGGTCAACACAACTGTACAGAATACTCTGTGTAGCGACCCCAACAATACAATACCCATAATCCAGAACTCAATGCCCTAACTGATGAAGGCCAGCATGAGCAAATCCTTCTTTTCCACCCTCTGTACTTGCCCGTCCACTTTCAGTGACTACTCTTGTACTCCCAGGTCGCTCTGTTCCACAACACCTGGTGCCCTCCCATTCACTATACCAGCCCCGCTTAGTTTGACTGTCCAAAATGCACCATCGCTCACTTGTACACGTTGAAAACCATTTGGCATTACTCAGCCCATCTCCGTAACTGACCAAGATGTCTTTGAAATTCATTATCACCTGTTGCCTTATAAGCCAGTCTCCCGAATTTAGTCTCCCTGTATGCACATGACCGTGTCGCCACCCACAGCTCTAATCTGCTAATTAAGTTTGTCGACGACACCACATAGATTGGCCTCCTCTCAAGCAATAAGGAGGTGGCCTACAGGGAAGAGGTCATCTCTCTGACACAGTGGTGGCAAAGTAACAACCTTCCTCTCAATGTCGCAAAAACAAAGGAGCTGGTTGTGGACGACAGGAGGAATGGAGACGGGCTAACCCCTATTGACATCAATCGATCTGGGGTTGAGGGGGTGAACAGCTTTAAGTTCCTCGGCATCCACATCACCGAGGATCTCAAGTGGTCTGTTCACACCAGCTGTGCGGTGACAAAGGCACAAAAGCACGTCTTTCACCTCAGACGGTTGAGGAAGTTCGGTATCGGCCCCCAAATCCTAAGAACTTTCTACAGGGACACAACTGAGAGCATCCTGACTGACTGCATCTCTATCTGGTATGGGAACTTTACTTCCTTCAATTGCAGGACTCTGCAGAGAGTGGTGCGTTCAGCCCAGCGTATCTGTAGTTGTGAACTTCCCACTATTCAGGACATTTACAAGGACAGGTGTGTAAAAAGGGCCCGAAGGATCATTGGGGACTAGAGTCATCCCAACCACAATCTATTCCAGCTGTTACCATCCGAGAAATGTTACAGCAGCATAAAAGCCAGGACCAACAGGCTCCGGAACAGCTTCTTCCACCAGGCCATCAGACTAGTTAACTCACACTCAATTGAGTGTACTCTATATTATATGGACTGTTCAATATATTATAAATTATTATAAATTACTTTCATTGCACATTGCACATTTTGACCGAGACGTAACGTAAAAAAATTTATTCCACATGTATGTGAAGGATTTAAGAAATCAATTCAATTTAATTCAAACTTGCTTACCGTGCCGTGTGCATTCATATACAAATCAATGGCATGAACAGTGAATTACAGAGGTCTCGACACTGACACACACATCCCACTCATCACAGGGCTCAATTCGCTAAAATCATCTTTAATCATCTCCCTCTGTTTCTTGTTCTCGAGCCCGGTGTGAATCCACCTCGCCAGCTCCCCGTGAAACCCACGTGACCGAACCTTCCCGATCAGCTGCCATGCGGGATCTTGTTACAGACTTTACCAAAGTTCAGATGAATATCACTGCCCAACTTCATCCAACTCCCCAGTTAACTCTTATATACTCTCCAAAATACTTGACAGATATGATATCCTATTAGGCAATGTAGATGGTGATTATCCGATAACCAATGTCCAACATCCCGAGACTTCAGCTTCACTGCAGACTGAGAAAATTCCGATCCCAGCTGCAGAATTACCAACCTGGACTGAAGCCCGTATACTGCCAGTTCCATATCTTCAGAATCACCAGCCCAATATTATCACCCATACAAAGACGATTTGATGCCGGCGATTTTCCGTGGTGTTCCTGCCATTTCCGATTCACAGACTAAGGTGGAATTGGAGCCAAATGACCCTCTGCCGGAGCCGGTGCTCAGGGTGGTTCCACGGTCTGTATAGAGGATGCGGATACACTTCAGCCAGACCCCAGCAGCTAAACCGAGCACATTTGATCACAATCTTCCTGCTGTGTGGGATCTTGCCCAGCACAGCTGGCTGCCATGTTTCCTGCAGTGTAGCAGGAACAAAATATAAAATTATAAAGTAGAAAATGCTGGGAACTCAGTACATCAGACTACATCTCTGAAAGAACAAATGGTGGAAGACCCAGTTCCGGAACTGAGACTGTCCAAGATGCTGCCGATCTGCTGAGCGTTTCCAGTATTTTCTGCTCTTCACTTTAAATTTCCTGCAACTGTAGTATTTCTCCCTCTTCATTTTAATGCACAGATAGTAAACTGATTGCCACCCTGAACTGTAAATGCCACCCCCACCCCAACCAATTTGTTAGTTCTCAGTTCATTCTGACCCTGGTGTAACACATCCCATACAGTCAATTCTCACAGCATCCTTTCCTCCCACTATCACTCTGTTACATTTGCTCCCGAGGCCACTGTCTCTACGCTGAGAGGCGGTGACCACAGAGCGATAAAAACTACAACACTTGCTGCAGCTCTGACGGGCCGTTACCCTGGAAACAGAGGAAGGAAATCACCGAAAATAAAGAAAAAATGAAATTACAAACTCAACTTCAGATGCTATGGATTACATTATGGCAAAGGTTACACTGTAGCCATTTTGTAACGGTGAAACTAAATTTGAAATGGCTGCTTTTACCCTGCCACGTGCTGTGTTCAATTAAACCTCTGGTAGTCCTAACTGTCAAAAGAACAATTCTGGAAAAGATGCAAAGCAAAACTTCACATGAAGACAAAATTTGAAAGAGAGATTGCTGAAATATATCATTGCAGCAATGGGAGCAGTCTGGGCAGAGGTTGAACAAGATGGTTGATATATATATCATTGAGGTGGTGGGATACAGACTGGACCGAGGATTAACAAGATGGTTGATATATACTGATGGGATACAGGTTGGACAGAGGTTGAACAATATGGTTGATATATATCACTGAGTTGGTTGGATACAGATTGGACAAAGATTGGATAAGATGGTTGATATATATCACTGAGTTGGTGGAACAGAGGCTGGACAGAGGTTGAACCAGATCGGCAGGGAATGAGCAGATGGAGCCTGAAGGGGGAAGGGGATGAAGGGCGATCTCTGATGTTCCTCCCGCAATACACAGACCCTGAAATAATAGTACGCACGAGTAGATGACAGATTCCAATTTTACAAAACCAGAACAAACAATAAGAATTTTGGTATATGCCATTTTCTACTCGATACACTTTATCAATTCACCACAGAAAGTATCACATCCGAAACTTCACATCTTCATATAGCTACTGCTCTTCCTTTAATTGAATGAAATAGTGGAGAACAGTGATAGAGCTGAGTACGTAATAGAAACCAACCTCCCCCCCATGGACTCTGTCTATTCTTCCCACTGCCTCAGTAAAACAGCCAACATAATGAAAGATCCCCACAACCCTGAACATTCTCACTTCTAATACTCCATAGGGGCGAAGTTAAAATAGAACAGAAACATGCCACCGGACTCAAGGACGGTGTCCATTTTGCTGTTAGAAGCAAACAGCGGGATGAGTGGACTCCTGACCTCACAGTCTAAATTGATGTGACCTTGCACCACATATCTACCTGCACTGCACTTTCTCTGTAACCAGAATGATTTGTTTTACCTCAATGTACTGCTGCAATGTATTGATCTGTGTGGAGAATACCGGAGACACGATTTTCACTCTACCTCTGTACATGGAAAACAAAATAAAGATTCCCCGTTCCAATCGTGTGGGAATATTAGACAGCCTGGGTTGCTCCTTTGGAAATTCCGGAGGGAGTGTACACATTTCCGAGAAACCCAGATAAATGAAGAAGACTTAATTCTCGCATTAATAGGGCCAGATATCGGGAAACACTGTCAGCATTTCGGCAAGTCGTAGCAATGGAAAGAAGATGGAAATAAACTTCACAGTCCCCTGAGAGGACGTGAGAGATCTGGATCTCACTGTCCTGTCTGAACGGGGAAAGATGAACTTCTCATACACGTGGAGGAGTCTCCCGAGGGTGCGATTACTCTGTTTAACCCTTTGTCTGCAAGAACACAACAGGCCAAACAGCTGCTTCCAATGTGCTGGAAATATTTAAAATATTATCGACGCCAGGCGTCGATCCAGGTGAAGTTTGGATCCGATACCGGGCCGGGTGATGGAGGTAAAGTTCACCAGGTATATCTTAATGGATGGGTTCAGTCTCTGCATCACCACCTCATCCCGCTCCTGGGACCAGAACACCAGGGGTTGAGCGGCAGCTCATCTCAGGCGGTTCGGTGTGAAAGTCCCATAACCCGGACCGACCACGACAGGTTGTGTCCAGGAAGCGGGACGAGACCACCAGTTCGAGGATGTTAACAGGACTCCCTGCCCATCATCAGGTGCTCCCGTTTCCAGGGATCACTCGCCGATGGGAAAATGTCGGTCGCGTTCACCCCTAGTGACCGGTTATCAATACTCACTGATGAGAACTTGATCAATTGTTCCCGCAGACAGCGATCGGTCCTCCGGCTCCCAGACGACAACCCGGTTTTACAGAGAACGGAACGAAAACCATCGCCCTTCCGGAGACTGTGAAATGGGGGCGGGGCCTCGGAAGTGAGAACCTCAGATGCTGCAGATCTACGTTTGAAATGGGAGTGAGAACCTGGATCACATGACGGGTGGAGGGTTTCCCACCTGAACCGGTGACTCTGCTCCTCGCCCCTCACACACTGCCCGATCTACGAACCGCATTTTACATATTATTTCATATTTAGCCAGGCTACATTTTTAATCTCTCCCTCTGCATCTTCGCCGTCCCCATTGCTCCACCACCCGGTTCTCAGAGTTACTGGATCAATTCTCATCCCGGTCCGACACTGAATTCCCACCCGAAGAATTGTGCAGGTTTCATTGAAATCACTTCTATGTTTATAAACACTAATTTCTATTCACATTCCTCCAGAGCCTCATTGGACAGGAACACTGAAACTTCAAGTGAGAAACAGGAGGAGGTGGCCATTCAGCCCCTCAAACCATCAACAAGATGGCGGCTGCTCTCCCATCTCAGCCACATGTTTCTGCCTTATCCTCATATCCTCAATCCCTTTGGTGTCCATACATCTGCCGGCCTCCGATTAATGTGAAGACGATCACTGAGACTTTATCGTCCTCCATGAATCAGTCTGGTGAATCTCTAAAGCAAACACTCTCTAACTTCTTATAATCCTCCATGGAATTGAATTCCATTTCTGCAGCCCCGTGTTGTCCCAATCACTCACCTCCCACCCCTGTCACTATTTCAACCTTCCCACACCCCCCCCCCCCCCCTTCACCTGGATCCAGCTCTTGCCCCATCCCCACCCTTCACCTCTTTTCTCTGACTATTTCCCGTCCACTCTCAGTCCAGAGGGAGGGTCTCGGCCCGAAATGTTGACGGTCCATTTCCCTCCACAGATGCTGCCCGATCCACTGAGTTCCTCCGGCAGTTTGTTCTTTGGTCTGTATAACCCGTGTTAGTATGCGGATCGGGATTTTACACCATATTCCAGGTACAATCTCAACAAAGCACAAATAATTGTTACGGTAATTGCCACACTTAAACACGAGAAAGCTTGCAAATGCTGGAAATCCAAAGCAACACACACAAAATTCTGGAGGATCTCAGCACACCAGGCAGTATGTATCGAAAAGAGTGAACAGTCGACAGTTTGGACCATGAGCCTTTTCATTCCTGAGGAGGAGGGGGAAGATAGTGAATAAAAATGTCGGCGAGGATAAAGAGGGGAGCTGGAAGGTGATTGGTGAAGTCAAGTGATGGACAGGTCAAGGGCTGGAGAATAAAGAATCGGAGAGTTGTCAATAGGAGAAAGGGAAAGTGGAGACCCGGGGGAAGTAATAGGCTCGTGAGCGGAAATGAAATTTCAGAGTGGAGAAGAGTGAAGTGGGGGGCGATTTGTTTACTGGAAGGAGAATTCAATATTCATACAATCAAGTTGGAGGGTACCAGATGGAATATAAGGTGTTGTTCCTCCACCCTGAGGGCGGTCTCATCTAGGCACAAGAGGAGGCCATTGGTCGTGATGTCGGAATGGGAAATAGAATTAAATTCTTAGGCCACTAGGAAGTCTCCCTTGTGGCAGATGGTACAGAGATTCTTGACAAAACGGTCTCTCAATTTATGGTGGGTCTCACCAATGTAAAGGAGGCCGCATCGGGAGCAGGGAATACAATAAACGACCTCAGCAGATTCGCAGGTGAAGTGTTGCCTCACCTGGAAGGACTGTTTTGTGTCTGAATAGAGGTGAGGGAGGTGGTGTACGGGTAGGTGTAGCGCTTAGGCCGCTTGCAGGGATAAATTGTCAGAGGGAGATCAGTGAGGAGGGATGAATGAACAAGGGAATTGTTGAGAGACTGATCCCTGTTGAAAGAAGAAGGCAGGCTGCGAGCGAGGAAGGTAAAGATATGTTTAGTTGTAATATCTCTCAGGAGAAGACTGCCAGTTCCGTAATCCTGGAGTCCCATCGCAGGATTATAGCCCAAGCACCAACACTTCCAGGACTCTTTCCTTTTGGTAATGTTCAGCAGTGTCTGGTCTAATCAAAGTTCTAAAATTAACACTCCGCTCCATCCCATAATCGAACTAGAACTTGATGACGCTGTAACTGGGCGGGGAACCCGGGCCATGGGTCGCCAGTGGGTGGGAATATATATTTAACTTGTCTCCAGCAGGTAATTTGAGCGCTTCTGTTTATTATCGTATTGCGGAGCGGGACCAGGATCAGTGCAATTCGCCGCCACTTCTCTCACAGTGAAACTACAAGTAAATGCTTTTAATATAAAAGTGAAAATAAATCACTGGAAACTCAGGACAGGTTTTTGTCTTTTTGATGCACAGATATTGGCTAACTGCAAGATGTTTGTGGCATCCTGAAGAGATTTGCATAAATAAATACATACATTTATTCGTTATCTCTTTATTCCAACATAAACATCATATATTCCATGTAGTAAATGCTCAAGGCATCCTGGCATCCACACTGGCTCCTGAGGCCACTGAGGGGCGGTGACCAGAGAGCGATAAATATGTTCAACACTCTGCAGCTCTGCTGGGCTGTTACCCTGGTGATGGAGGAAGTGGCTCAGCAGAACTAACTGAAAATAGGAAATAAGGAACAACCTCACATACTTTGAGTTTAATTGTGACAAAGATGACAAAGATGAATACTGAGCTCTCAGTCGTTTTGGAATGGGGAAGCTAAAATTCCAGTTGCTGTTTGAACCCTGTTCCAAGGTGAATCCAGTAATTCTGCTGGTATATCCATCTCTACAGAACTTCCAGCAGAGCAGAAGCTGGTCAAAAATCAAAACACGTTGTTGGATGTGGCCTATCTGCTTCAAATGACAACTATGGGATACTTAAAAATATATCACACAATACATTGTGGTGATAAACAAAGTTTACTTCTTTGTTCAATTAAGTGGTTAAAATTCCATCATGTTCTTGTGGCTGCCAATAGCTTATATCTATAATCAACTCTAGGCATTGATACTGGTTCAATTCAGATCCTGTTACTGGACAGAATGATGGAAGAGCAGGTCCCCAGATAAAATTGAATAGATTGAGCTTGTAACCTCAGTTACTAGACTCCCCTACTGCTAAATACATCTTGTGCCTATCCACTCTATCCAGACCTCAGGATTTCATTGAGGTTCCTTTTCCCGGAGTCACCACCCCTCCATTGCGAACAGGCCCAGAAACACCAAATGCTCCTCATACATAAAACTTTTCATTCCAGAATCACTCTTGTGAACTTTGTAAACAACAACAGTAAAGAGCACATTCCCTCGGATACAGACAATTTGGTGTCGGAATAATTTATTGAGACACATGTACTACTTCGTACTGCCAAATTAACTGTCAAAAATGATCAGCGTCCTATCTAGTCCAGGCACTGAAAGGGATGGGTTAGATCTTCAATAATTTTTGTTTGCCTGCATTTACCTGGGAGACAGATACAGTGACTATAGAAATCCGGAAAAGTTCGTCTTGTTTTAGATTGTATGCAGATTACAGAACAGGTGCTTGGTGAATTAGAATGGATAAATATCCCGGGCCTGACAAGGTGTTCCCTCGGACATTGTGGAAGGCCAGTGCACAAACTGCTGAACACTGTCAGATACATATGAAATGCACAGAGGTATAGATGATATGCCAGAGGATGGGAGGATAGCTGGTTTTGCTCATTTGTGTTAGAAAGGCTAGAAAAATAAGAAGGGATACTATAGGCACGTGATCCTGACGCCAGTCTTGGGTATGTCCTTGGAAGGTATTTTAAGAAATGGAATTCATAGTTTTCGAAATACTGGGCTTGATGAGGGATAGTCAGACTGGGAGTTCATGTCTAATCAAATTATTCTGCATAGGAGGCTGGTCCAAAAGGGAAAGGTAAATAAGATTCAGGTGGAAGCAAGTGGAGAACACGGAGAGTGCTGGCAGATGGTTGCCTCTCTGAATGTAGGCATGAGACTCGCAAGGTGCTGCAAGGACAGCGACTGGGTGCTTGGTACTAACGTTAATGTTTGCGATAACAGATGAAAATCTGGCAAACTAAAGCAGCAAATTTGTGAAATATGCCGAGATGGGATGTAGCAGGCAGTGAGAAAGGCTACCAAAGGTGCATTGTTCTCTGGACCAGCTGGGAAGTCAGGTTACAAACCAGCAGAGGGAATTTAATGTAAACAACAGCGAGCTGTTGCTATTTTGCAAGATACACTGCGGTATGATTTGCAGAGGTAATGGCAATGATCTGTGGTATGTGACAGAGTGAACTTACATGGGAATACAGATCTAGAATTGCTTAAAATTGACCCAACAGTTAGCTGCATTAACAAGCTACAAATGCAAGGGACACTCCAGAGATAAGGAACCGAAAGGGTAAATAACAACTGAGCTGTTGGGTTACAGTCTGGGCAGAGGTTGAACAGGATGGTTGATATATATCATTGAGTTGGTGGGATACAGACTGGACAGAGATTGAACAAGATGGTTGATATATATCATTGAGGTAATGGGATGCAGGCAGGACAGAGGTTGAACATGATGGTTGATATATATCATTGAGGTGGTGGGATACAGACTGGACAGAGGTTGAACAAGATGGTTCATATATACCATTGAGGTGCAGGGAATCAGACTGTACAGAGATTGAACAAGATGATT
This sequence comes from Hemitrygon akajei, assembly GCF_048418815.1. Lineage (NCBI taxonomy): Eukaryota > Metazoa > Chordata > Chondrichthyes > Myliobatiformes > Dasyatidae > Hemitrygon > Hemitrygon akajei. The sequence continues at coordinate 133,767 of NW_027331946.1, forward strand.
GATATATATCATTGAGGTGGAGGGATACAGACTGGACAAAGATTGAACAAGATGGTTGATGTATATCATTGTGTTAGTAGGATGCAGGCTGTACAGAGGTTGAACAAGATGTTTGATATATACCACTGAGGTGATGGGATGCAGACTGGACAGAGGTTGAACAAGATGGTTGGTATATATCATTGAGGTGGTGGGATACAGACTGGACAGAGGTTGAACAAGATGGTTGATATATATCATTGAGGTGGAGGGATAAAGACTGGACAGAGGTTGAACAAGATGGTTGATATATATCATAGAGGTGGTGGGATACAGACTGGACAGAGGTTGGACAAGATATTTGATATATATCATTGAGGTGGAGGGAACCAGACTGTACAGAGGTTGAACAAGATGGTTTATCTTTCTCCTTGAGGTGGAGGGATGCGGATTGGAGAGAGGTTGAATATGATGGTTGATATATATATCAATGAGTTGGTGGGATACAGACTGGAAAGATGTTGAACAAAATCGTCATGGAGTAAACTGATGGAACTTCGTTGGAGAAAGGATCAATGACAATCACAGATGGTCCTCCGGCAATATGCGGATATAAATTACTTATGAATAAAACGATTCTCAAATGATAAAGATGGAGCAAACAACAGGAACTTTGAATTGTGACCTCTGTCCCTCACTATTTTTCATCAATCTACCATAGAGAGTATCCCATCAGGGTACTGCACACGTTCGTACGGCTACTGTTTTGCTCATGACTGCAAGGAACTGCAGAGAGCTGTGGACAGCTGAGGACATCACGGAAACCTGTCTGCCCACCATGGACTGTGCCTATACTTCCTGTGTGATCGGTAAAGCAGGCACAGAGTTACCTTACAACGCTGGACAGCCTGGAATCCTACTTGGGTAGAATATAGAAAGGAAATTGAAAACACTACAAACAGACTTAAGGACGGCATCCATTCTGCTGTTATAAGCAAAATGAACGGTCACCAGCAAGATAAGGTGGACTTTAACCTCACAATATAACTTGTTATGTCCTTGCGCCATTTGTCTACCTGCCCTGCTGTTTCTGTGAAACAATAATGCATTGCTACGCTCTGTTATTGTTTATCTGATATCACCTCAATTTACTGTTTTTTCTATTGATCTGTATGGATAGCATGCTCAACAGGATTTTCATTGCACCTAGTTACAGGAGAATAATAAGCAGATTTTAATTGTGTGTAGATAATGGACAAATTGGGCCAAAAATTATTTGCAAAGGGTGCAAAGAGACTTGGGAGTACTTGTGTAGTTTTCCTGCAGGTTAGTGTTCAGGATAATTCGGTGGTGAAGAAGGCAAATGCGATCTTTAGATTCATTTCAAGAGGACTGTAATATAAAAGAAAGGATGTACTGTTGAGAATTTATAAAGTCCTGATGAGGCAACACTTAGAGCATTCTTAGCACGTTTGGGCCCCTAACATATGAAAAGATGCGTTAACAAAGGAGAGGATTAAAAGGCGGCTCAGGAAAATGATTCCAGGTTTGATCCCAAAGAGCGTGTTCCTATGATGTTCCAATTCTATGTTCTAAGTTCTATGTTATGTTCCAGCTCCACTCGACCATACGATATAGGAGCAGAATTAGGCCATTTGACCCACCGAGTCTAGTCCACAATTTCATCATGTCCGATCCAAGTTTGCTCTCATTCCCAGTCTCCTGCATTTTCGCCATATCCATTCATGCTCTGACCAATCAGGAATATATCAACCTCTCTCTTAAATATACACAAAGATTTGGCCACCACAGCTGCCTGTGGCAAAAGCTAAATTTCCACAGATTCAACATTCCATGGTAAAATAAATTCCTGCTCACCCCGTTCTAATAGGGCGCCCCTCTATTCTGAGGTACGGTCATCTGCTTGTAGACTATCCCACCAGAGGAACCATCATCTCCATAGCATCTCTATCAAAGTTATTTTCACCATTCGTCAGGCTTCAATAAGGTCACCCCTCATGCTTCTGAATTCTAGTGAATACTGGCCCAGAGGCATCAAACGCGGGTCATATGACAAACCATTCAATCATTGAATCACTTCCGTGAACAACCTTTGAAACCTATATAGGTAAAACACATTCCTTTCGAAGTTAAGAGGCCCAAACCTGCTCAAAACACTCCAAGTGCGGCCTCAGCGGTGCTTTATGAAGTTTCAACATTACATCCCTGCTTTTATATTCTATTCCTCTTGAGATGAATGCTAACATCGCATTTGACTTCCCCACCTCAGACTTAACCTGCAAATTAAACTTTAGAGAATCCTACACAAGGATCCCCAAGTGCCTTTGCACCTCAGTTTTCTTTTCTATCTTGAAAAAATTTAACACTTCCATTTTGTCTACCAAAGTGCATGACCATACACTTCTCGACACTGTATTCCATTTCATTGCCCAGTTTCCTAATTATTCTATGTCCTTCTGTAGCATTTCTAAATCCTCAAAACCACATGCTCCTCGAACTATCTTCATACCACCTGCAAACATTGCAACAAAGTCATTAATACCATTCTCCAAATCATTAACATATGACGTAAGAGAATCGATCCCAAAGCAGACTCCTGTGGAGTATCACTAGTTACTGGAAGTGGTTTCCAATCAAACACTGCTTTATCCATTTCAGAATCTGTCTGGTAACGCCATGATCTCGTAGCTTGTTAAGCAACCTTATGTGTGGCAGCGTAACAAAGACCTTCTGAAAATCCAAATGTGCAGCATCAACAGATTCTCCTTTGTCTATCATGCTTGTTATTTCTTCAAATAATGCCCCATTAGATTTATCAGGCAAGGCTACGTCCTATTTTCTGATGGATCTCAAAGTACCCTGAGAACACATCCTTAATAATCAACTTCTATATCGTCCTAAATACTGAGGTCAAACAAACTGACATATGGGCTCCCTTCTGCCCCATTCCTTTCTTGAAGAGTGAAGTGACATTTGCAAATTTTAAGACTTCCGGAACCATTACAGAAGCGAGTGATTCTTGAAAGAACATTATTAATGTCTCACGATCTATTCAGCCACCGCTTTTAGAACTCTGGGGTACATGCCATCTAGCCCAGGTGACATATCTAACTTCAGACCTTTCAGTTTCCCAAGAAATCTCTCTCTCGAAATGTGCTAACTTCACACACTTCATGCCCCCTGACACCCGGAACTTCCAATACACTGCTAGTGTCTTCCTCTATGAAGACTGGTGTAAAATATATCTTCAGTTCTGCCGCCATTACTGCCCCACCCCCTTTACTACCTCCCCAGTGTCGTTTTCCAGCTTTCTGATATCCAGTCGAGCCTCTCTTTTACACTTCATATATCTGAAGAAATGTTTAGTAACATCTTTAATATTATTGGCTCGTTTTCTGTAGTATTTCACCTTTACCTTTCTTATGACTTTTTGTTGTCTTCTGTTTGTTTTTACAACTTTACCAATCGAACTACTTCCCACAAATTGCTGCTCTGCTGCCATCCCATTGTTTCCAATCAATTCTGGCCAATTCCCCTCAACTGCCTCTGTAATTCCCTGTTCACCACTGCAATGCTGGTACCTCTGTAATATCGATACGTCTGTCTTCAGCTTCTCCTTCTGGAGTTTCTATTTGACTGCCACTAGCTGAGAGACAGGGAACAGTGAGAGGGACTTTCCAAACACGGATTGAACACTAAACCCCAGACCATGTTCAGTGGTAAACACGGAGCAGCCCATTAACTCACAGCCTCTCACTGTGAGAGGAAAGACAGATCATTTTCTTCACTGATTCCAAACGACCTCCAGAAGGAGGAAAGGCCAGTCCCATCTGTTGAAGCAATGGGGTCGGGTGAAGCCCAAACACTGCAAATACTATATTCCTGGTCTCCCCATCCTAGCCTTATAACCCATGGCCCAGGACTTTTTACTGCCCAGTAACGTGCTGCAGTGTCTCAGCTATTCCCAGTTCAAATCTAACACGCCTGAACCAACCCATGACGGAATAGTAACATAGAGGAAGCTTTGTCTGGACGGGAATCGGGGTTGAATTCCAGGCCTTGGGTCACAACGCGGACGCGGATACATTTCAGCTAATCTAAACTGAGCATACTTGGTGATTATTTTATTGTTGAGTGAGACCTCGAACAGTTAAGTTAGCCGCCTTATTTCCATACAGTAAATGCTCAAAGCATCCTGGAATCCACACTGGTTCCTAAGGCCACTCTGTCTCCACAGTGACTACAGTTGGATAAAATCTTCCCTTCTTGAAGTTCTGGTGCTCTGTTACCCTGGTGACTGAGGAAGAGGCCCAGCACAAGTAAAGGAAAAAGGAAGCAAACTCACATGCTGTGAATTTCTTTATGCCCCAATGAAAACTGAACACTCAACAATGTTTTAATGTTGAAACTGAAATACCAGTAAATCTGCTGTCAGCTCCTTCTGCACAGCACTTTCAGCAGTGTTGAAGCTGGACATTAAATACGGTCAGTCTGCTTCAAAAGTCGGTTATCTGTTATTTGCAAAATATATCACACAACACATTGTGGTGATATTCATGAAGTTTCCTTTTTTGCTTAGTTAAGCGATTAAAAATTCTAACAAATTTTTGTAGCTTCGAATGACGTAAAAGTAGAGTTGACAGTACAGGCAACATTCTGACCGCACTGCTGGATAGAATTATGGAGGAGAAGATTTGTAGATACAACTCAGTGATTTGTGAGGTTTTGTTATCTGTTCCAAGACATCTCTCCTGATGAAAACATCTTCATCCGTCCACTCTATGGAGTCATCAGTATTTGCTACGTTTCAGTGAATTTCCCCCTCCTTGCGTGCCCCATCATCCCTTTGAGAGCAGGCCCAGGGACAGTAAATGCTTCACATACATTAAGCTTTTCATTCCAGAAATCATTATTATAAACAACTACTGTAATGAGCACATTTCCATGAGTAACAAACTATTTGGTGGCAGTATATTTATTTGAGAACACCTGTTGTTTCCTTACAGCCCCATTAACTGGACAAACGAACTTCTGAAGATCAGCCTGCTCATGTGTGCATGGAGCCAAAAGAAATGGGGGGGATCTTCAATGATTTATCTGGGCGTGCATGTATTCGGGAGACAGCTATAGAGATGATAGAAATGAGGAAACGTTCGCCAGGTGTTGGATTGCATCCAGTTTACAGAACAGGTACTTGCTCTGTTGAGCTGAATTGTGATGGATAAATCTCAGTAACCAGTGGCAGCTTTGTCTGGACGGGAATCGGGGTTGGATCCTGGGCCTTGGGTCACAGCGCGGACACGGATATATTTCAGCTAGTCTCCGCAGGTAAACTGAAAACCACTTCTTGATTATTTTATTGTTGAGTGGAGGGAGAAGATTTGCCTTTTCTACCGATACAAAAATATTGACTGATTGCAAGATGTTCGTGACAGCCTGAAAGGATTTCCATAAATGCAATCCCAACATTCATTACTCATCTCTTCATTCCAACACAGGCATCATATATTCCATACAGTAAATGCTCAAAGCATCCTGGGATCCACACCTATTTCTGAGGCTACTGTGTATCCACAGTGATTACAGTGCGATAAAACTTTCAACCCTCCTTGAAGTTCTGGTGGGCTGTTACCCTGGTAACTGAGCAAGAGGCCCACCAGAAGTAAATGAAAAAGGAAGTAACAGTCTCAAACTCACATGCTGTGAGTTTCTTTATGACCACAATGAAAACTGAACACTCAGCAATGTTTTAATGTTCAAACTGATATACCAGTAGATCTGCTGTCAGCTCCTTCTCCACAGTACTTTCAGCAGTGCTGAAGCTGGTCATTAAATACGGTCATTCTGCTTTAAAAGTCGGTTATCTGTTATTTACAAACTACATGACACTGCGTTGTGGTGATATTCATGAAGTTTCCTTCTTTGCTTAGTTAAGCGACTAAAAATGTTTAAACAATTAGTTGTAGCTTCGAAAAACGTAGAAGTACAGTTGAATATACAGGCCAGATTCTGACCCTACTACTGGATAGAATTATGGAGGAGAAGATTTGTAGATACAACTCAGTGATTCGCGAGGTTTTGTTCCCTGTTCCAAGACACCTCTCCTGATGAAAACATCTTTATCCGTCCACTCTATGGAGTCACCAATATTTGCTATGTTTCAATGAATTTCCCCCTGCTAGCGTGCCCCATCATCCCTTTGAGAGCAGGCCCAGGGACAGTAAATGCTCCACATACATTAAACATTTCATTCCAGAAATCATAATTATAAACAACTACTGTAATGAGTACATTTCCACAAGTAACAAACTATTTGATGGCAGTATATTTATTTGAGAAAACCTGTTGTATCCTTATAGCCCCATTAACTGGACAAACGAACTTCTGAAGATCAGCCTGCTCATGTATGCATGGAGCCAAAAGAAATGGGGGAGATCTTCAATGATTTCCCTGGGTGTACATATACTAGGGATACAGATATAGAGACGAAAGAAATGAGGAAACATTAGTCAAGTTATGGATTGTATCCAGTTTACAGAACAGGTGCTTGCTCTGTGGAGCTGAATTGGGATGGATAAATCTCAGGGCTTGACAACATATTCCCTGGAAGCATTTGGGACTCTAGTGTTGAAACTGCGCGAATGCTGGCAGAGACATATAAAATGGTCATAGCTACAGATGATGTGCCAGCCGACCAGAGGAGAGCCATAATGTTCTCATTTGTGTTGGGAAGGTTCGGTACATATGAAGGGAAACTGACATCAGGCCTGGGTAAGTTATTGGAAGGGATCACAAGGAATGAGATATGTAAGATTTCGATAGAAAGGATTAGTCAACCTGGCAGGCCTTATCTAATCTGATTATAGACGTTTTTGAGGAAATTATCAAGAAGCTTGATGAAGTGAATGTGGGGGTCTTTGCCGATATTGACGTTAACAAGGTGTTTAATAACATTCTGCATGGGAGGCTGATCCAAAAACAGTAAGGTGCGTAGAATTCAGGATGAATCATGGGTAGAAGCCAGAGAATGCTTGCAGATTATTGTCCATCTCGGCTGAATAGAGACAAGTGACCTGCGGGGTGCTGCAGGGAAAGGGACGGGCTCCTTAGTATTAATATTAATGATTTAGATGAAAGAGGAAAAGTACCAAGCTGGACCGGTAAATCTATGGATTATACCGAGATGGGGATGTAGGAGACAGTGAGAAACGCTACTGAAGTTGCTCAGTGCTCCGGACCAGCTGGGAAGTTGGGCTAAATCTAGAAGAGGGCATTTAATGCGGACAACGGTGGGCTGTTGCAGTTTGACAGGGGAAACCAGGACATGACATACACAGTGAATGGGAAAGGTCTGCGCTGTGGAACAAAATAAATTGACATGGGAATACTGATCCAGAATCCCCAGAAAGTGGGACTAGAGTTCGATGGCAATTTAAAGAGAGCTCCGGGAATATTAGTCTTAATAAATCAGGGGATGGTCAGGGGAATTGGGATGTTAACGCTAAAGTTGTAGATGACACTGTGAATCTAGATTCGCTGAATTGTGTGGACTGCTCATCAGCTTCTTGAAGGCAAGATCTGAATAATCGTGAAAGAATCCAGGGAAAATTACACGGATGTGGCTGGTATTTAAAGAAAAGATGGCAGGGGTAAGATGAACAGATTTGAACTTAATTAAATGGTGCATAGGAAAGTCAGCGGAGATCCCAGCTGGGGTTCCTACACTTTTTAATATCATGCACCCTCTGATTAACCGAGGGGTGTATTGAACCATCTCCCAGCAGAGGTGGTAACTGCAGGTTGAATTGCAGCATTTAAGAGCAGTTGTTTATATGTACAGTACCTGGATGAAAGAGTTCTGGAAGCGAATAGTCTAGGTGCAGGTGGATGGGGCCAATCAAGGAATGGCATGGATTAGATGGGCTGAAAGGCCTGCTTTTGTGCTATAGGAGAATGAATCTAAACTGAGCGTTCCATGCAAGTCCATTTCCCAGAAGAATTAAAACATTTCAGAGTAATGTCTTAAGAAGCCACAAATGGAAAAAAAAACTAAAAAGTTGAAGAACTGAAAATAAACGAAAAGGGAAATATCAAACTCAAATCACAGCTGTGAGTTTCATTGTGACAAGGATCAACTCTACAGCCAATTTATAATTGTGAGACAAAAATTGTAATGGCTAATTTAGCCCTGCTTCAAGCTGCATGCAATTAAGCTTCTGGTGTTTCTGGAGAGAGAAAAAAACAAAACAAAAAATTCTTGGAAGACTCCGTGAGGGAAAAGGAGGAAGAAAGTAATTCACAGCGAAAACAAATGTTAGAATAAATATTGCAGATATATCAGTGAGTTCATGGGATACGACTGGACAGAGGGTGAATATGAGTGTTGTTATATAGCACTGAGGGATTGGATACAAGTTGGGCAGAGTTTGAACAGGATTGTCGATATATATCTCATTGAGGTGATGGGATACAGACTGGACAGAGGTTGAACAAGATGGTTGATATATATCATTGAGGTGATGGGATACAGACTGGACAGAGGTTGAACAAGATGGTTGATATATATCATTAAGGTGGTTCGATACAGACAGGACAGAGGTTGAACAAAGTGGTTGATATATATCATTGAGGTGGTGGGATACAGGCTGGATATAGGGTGAATATAGGTTGAAGGAGGAATGGGTAGAAAAATGGTAGCTGGAGTTTAATGCGGACAGGTGTGAGGTGTTGCTCTTCAGAAGATCAAACCAAGGTAGAACATACAAGGTAAATGGTAGGACACTAAGGAGTGCAGTAGAACAGAGGGATCTGGGAATACATATACATAATTCCCTAAAAGTGGTGTCACAAGTAGATAGGGTTGTAAAGAGAGCTTTTGTTACATTGGCCTTTATAAATCAAAGTATAGAGTAAAAGAGATGGAATGTAGTGGTGAGGTTGTATAAGACATTCGTGAGACCGAATTTGGAGTATTGTGTGCAGTTTTGGTCACCTAATTACAGGAAGGATATTAATAAGTTTGTAACAGTGCAGAGACGGTTTACAAGGATGTTGCCAGGACTTGAGAAACTGAGTTATAGAGAAAGGTTGAATAGGTTAGGACTTTATTCCTTGGAGCGTAGGAGAATGAGGGGTGATTTGATAGAGGTGTATGAAATTATGAACGGTATAGATAGAATGAATGCAAGCAGGCTTTTTCCATTGAGGTCAGGGGAGAAAAAAACCCGAGGTCATGGGTTAAGGGTGAAGGGGGAAAAGTTTAAAGGGATCACGCAGAGAGGAGTGGGAATGTGGAATGAACTGCCAGATGAAGTGGTGAATGCGGGCTCACTTTTGATATTTAAGAAAAACTTGGACAGGTATATGGATGAGAGGGGTTTGGAAGGGTATGGCCCAGGTGCAGGTCAGTGGGACTAGGCAGAAAAATCATTCGGCACAGCCAAGAAGGGCCAAAAGGCCTGTTTCTGTGCTGTAATTTTCTATGGTTCTTTGGAATGCATTTAGGTACTTGCCCCTTAGTTTTGGTAAGGTGACAATTTAGGTAATTTAGGGTGACAAGTGAAATATTTAAGGGGAGTCAGAGCGGGAACTATTTCACTCAGAGGGAAGGGCGAATGTGGAAGCAGCTCCCAGCGGAACTGGTAGATGCGGGTTCAATTGCAGTGTTTCAGAGAAGTTTCCGTGGGTACATCGTTGAGAGAAGTGTTGAGGCTGTGGTTTGCATGCAGGTGGATGAGTCCAGGCAGAGAATGTGACGGACTAGATGGGCTGAAAGGACTGTTTCTGCGCTGTAGGGGAATAAATCTTAACTAAGCGTTTTACGTAAGTCCATTTCCCAGAAAACACAAATCATTCCAAGGTAATGTTTTTAAAAAACTACAAACGCAAGAAACATTTCTAAGCTAATTAACCTAAAAAAGAAATAACAAACAACATCACATGCTGTGAGCTTCATTGTGACAAATATTAATGCTGTAGCCATTTTGTAATGGTGAAACTAAAAACTGTAATGGCTGCTTTTACCCTTTAAGACCATAGCTATAGGAGGAGAATTAGGCCATTTGGACCATCGAGTCTGCTCCGCCATTTTATCATGACTGATACATTTTTCTTCTGCCCCAATCTTCTGCCTTTCCCCAATCTTCTGTCTTACCCCATTACCTCTACTTTAAATCTACATAAAAAAAGACCTCCGCAGCTGCCTGCGGCAAGGAAATCCACAGATTCACCACTCTGATTAAAGAGATTCCGGCTCATCTCCGTTCTAAAATGGCGCACCTCTATTCTGAAGCTGTGACTTCTAGTATTAAGCTCTTCCACCAGAGGAAGCGCACTTTCCACATCCACTCTATCAAGGCTTTTCACCATTTGATATGATCCATCAGGGCACCGCTCAGTCTTCTGAATGCCAGTGATTAATTGACCCAGAGTCATCAGACGTTCTGTATCTGACAAGCCGCTGAATCCTGAACCATTTTCGTGAACTTCCTTTGAACCATCACCTGTTTCAGCACATCCGATCAAAGATACGCGGTCCAGAACTGTTCAAAATATTCTACGTGAGGCCTCACCAGTGCTTTATGAAATCTCAACATTACATTATTGCTTTTATATTCTAGTCCTCTTGAAATGAATGTTAACATTGTATTTGCCTTCCTGACCACAGACCCAATCTGCAAATTAACCTTTATGGAATCCTGTACAATATCTCCCAAGTCCCTTTGCGTCTCAGTTATTTGTATTTTCTGTCCATTAAAAAAATAGTAAACCATTTCATTTCTTCTACCAAAGTAAATGCCCAAACCCTTCCCGAAACTTTATTTCATTTGCCACATCTTTGTGTGTCCTCCTAATCTGTCCTAAATCCTTCTCCAGAAAACTACCTGCCCTTCCGCCATCCTTCATATCCTCTGCAATCATTGCAACAACCATCAATTCCAGCATCCAAATCATCGACATATAAGGTAAAAAAATGGGTCCCGTCACAGACCCCTGTGGAACCTCTAGTCACCGGCAGCCGAACAGTAATGGCTCACTTTATTCCCACTCTTTGTCTCCTGCCTACCAACTACTGCTCTGTACATGCTGGAATCTTCTCTGTCATACCCTAGGATCATAGCTTGTAACTCTTACCTTACCAGGTGCTGCATTAAGTTAAACCTCGTCGTTCTAGCTAACAAAAACCGATTCCTGGAAATCTCAATGAGATAGGAGGTGCAAGATAATACTTCACAATGAAGTCAAATGTTACAGGAAACTTTATTGATGTATTGTATATCATCGAGGTGGGTTCACACGGGCTGGAGAGAGGTTGCACAAGATGTGAGTGAAAGAGATGGAACCATGTGGGTGCGGGATCAAGGACAGTCACTGGTGGTCATTCAGCAATACATGGGGACTGAATAATACGATAGAAAAATATCCTAAAATGACAAACCTAGATCAAACAACAATAAATTTGGCTTAGGCACATTGCCCCTCCCCAAACCTTATCAAAGCACCATAGAAAGTATCCCATCCGGATACATAACGCCTTCATAAGGCTACCGCTCTACCCTTGACTGCAAGGAACTGCAGGAAACTGTGGGCACCGCTGAGGACATGACAGAAACCAGACTCCCCTCCCTGGACTGTGACTGCACTTCCCATTGCATCAGTAAAGCAGGCAGCATCAAAGATCCTCATAACCCTCGCTATTCTCTCTTCTCAGCCGGGTCGAAGATTTAAAATAACATTGAAAACAGACAGCACCAGGCTCCAGGAAATATTCCAGGTTGCTGTTGTAAGCACATTGAATGTTTCCCGCGTGATAAGTTGGACTCTTGATCCCACAGTCTAACTCGATGTATACTGTACACTTTTGAGCAGCCCGGGTAACTGGAAAAGGCTTATTTCTCGCATTTAATGGGGTTATACAACCGGAAACATTGGCTGTGCTTCGGCAAGTTGGAACAGTGGCATGGATTCAACAAAAATAAACACAATGATGGCCACCAAAAACGAGAGGCCGTGAGAAATCTGGATCTCACTGCCTTGTCTGAATGGGCGAAAGATGGATCTACTCAGACAGATGGAGCAGTGTCCCGAAGGTGCGATTACCCGGTTTAACCTTCTCTGTCTGCAAGAACACAACAGGTGGAAGAGCCGCTTCCTGCACCCTGGAATGAGGTAAAACAATTGTAGAGATCGGCTATCGATCTAGGTGACGCTTGGACCCGATGCGGGGCCGGGTGACGAAGGTAAAGTTCCCGGGATAAACCACAATGGATGAGTGCAGTCTCGGTATCACCACCCCATCACGCTCCCAGGACCAGGGCAAGAGGGGCTGAGCGGCAGCTCATCTCAGGATGTTCGGTCTGAATGTCCAGGAAACGGTGGGTGGCAGGTTGTTCAGGGAAGTAACAGAGAATCACTGCCCAACATCACTCGGGACCGGCCTCAGTTCTCACCTACGGAATCCCGTTGATCTCGCCCCATAGAGAATGATCTCTTCCCCGGCTCCTCGCCCCAGGGGGAGTGGTCACTCTCCTGATCCCAGCCCCACACACGATCCGCCACATCCATCCACAAGAAATCACTGTCCAACAGACAATTCAGACCCAAAAAGGAATTGTGCATTCAAGCCACTTCTATGTGAACAGACACCGATTTCTATCACATTCCCCTGGGTTCAGTGGTCAGGAACACTGAAACATCAAGTGAGAAACAGCAGAAGGTGGCCATTCAGCACCTCGAACCATCAACAAGATTATGGCTGCTCTCCCATCTCAGCCACGTTTCATCCCAATCCTCATCTCCTTGATCACTTCAGTCTCCACACATCTGCTGACCTCTGTCACTATTTCCACCTTTGCACCTCTCACTCCCCAGCTCTTGCCCCATCCCCACCCCTCACCTCTTTTCTCTGACTATTTCCCGTCCACTCTCAGTCCAGAGGGATGGTCTCGGCCCGAAATGTTGATGGTCCATTTCCCTCCACAGATGCTGCCCGACCCACGGAGTTCCTCCGGCAGTTTGTTCTTTGGTCTGTATAACCCGTGTTAGTATGGGGAGCGGGATTTTACTCCATATTCCAGGTACAATCTCAACAAAGCCCAAATAATTGTTAAACTAATTCTCAGTCTTATACCAATGAGTCTTACCATCAATACAATGTACTTTTGACTTCCTTCCCTGCCCACTGCACCTCAGTCCCTCTCCACACACACACCCAGTGTTTCTGTTTCTCCTACAGAAATGGGTAATCTCACATTTCCCACATTGGACCAGCTGACCTGTTGTTCCCACTCACTCCTTTTGCCTCTGTTACGCTGAAATCTCTCGACAAGAGACACAGAACAAAGAACAGTACAGCACAGGAACAGGCCCTTCGACCCATAGTGTTGTGCTCAACCAATTAAATTTGTTATCAGAATGTTAACGAATCAAATCCCTTCTGTTTACAAAATGTCCATATTCCTCTATTTTCCTCACATTCGTGGCCTATTGAAATGTCTCTGGAAAGTCCCCAATGTGTCTGATCTACCAGCACCCCAGGCAGCAATTTCTAGCGACCCAGCACTCTCTGTGTAAAAACACTTGCCCCCTCACATTTCCTTTAAAATTCCCCCCTCACCTTAAATGCATGGCCTCTGGTTTTAGACATTCCTACCATAGTAAAAATACATTTTCTATCTACTCTACCTATGTCTCTCATAATCTTATAAACGTCTATCAAGTCTCACCCCAGCCTGCAGGGCTCCAGAGAAAACAACCCAAGCAGTTCAACCTCCTGTTACAGCTCATGCCCTCTAATCCAGGCAATTTCCTGGCAAACCTCTTCTGCACCTTCTCCAAAGCCCTGACATCGTTCCTGGAATGAGGCGACCATAACTGTATGAAACACTCCAGATGTGGTCTAACTAGAGTTTTAAAAAGCTGCAACACAACTTCCCGATTTTTGAACTCAATGCCTCGAATAATAAAGTTAAGGATACTGTTTGCCTTCGTAACCACCCTATCAATCTGTGTAGTCACTTTCTGAGAGCAATGGATTCCAAGATCCCTGTGCTCATCGACACTGCTAAGGGTCTTACATTTACATTTGATCTACCGAGGAGCCAAGATGATCATCACTAATAAAATCTCACTGAGCTTTTCGAATCACATTGAATTTATTTCCAAGTGAGCAAGTACGGGAAGGTACAGGTACAGAGAAACACTGACTTGTGGCAGCATCACAGGCAAGTACACTCAGATAACACATGGAACATAAATTATACGATTCTCTGTCAGTAACAATATGGAAATATCGGTTTTATGTTATTAAAGATATGGAAATACACATTTTGTATCGAGAGCACACTTGGAATTGTTGAATTTGCCCCCTCAGCCCACTTGTTGCCAGTTTGTGAAAAACTGGGCTCCAGGCACCAGTCCCTACAACACACACTGGAACATCCTGAAGGTCCACGAGGGTCCTTCTATTTAAACACACAAACAGGAAAAGGAGCAGGCCACCCGGCCCCTCCAAACTGTCCTGTCATTCAACAAGACGCTGGGCCGGTGCATCTTTACCCCGCCAACACCACTCTTTCCCCCTACTTTCCCCAGACTATTGGCCCCACTGCTGGTCAACAGTCTGCCCGTGTTTGCCCCCTAATGTGGTGAATCTCTCTGCTCGCCACCACCATGGGTTCAGACATTTCCACAGATGAGCTCCTCTTGACCCAGTGGGACATCAATCCTGTCCACTCCCTCTCACAGCATCTTTATCCTGATAATAAAATCCCCCTCGCCCTCCGTCTTCTGCCAGGGTCCCTCCCCGGCGGACCGGCATCAAGTTGATGAACGAGCGGTCACCTTTTACCTCTCAGCGATACATCAGACTCCGGCCGCAGGAGACGCTTCACAAATGCCCCAACTTCCCTTGGAGAGAAATGGGAATAAATCATAAAGCAGGTCATTTACTTTGTTTGTTCCGCTTTGACCAGGAGATCGGACTGGAGGTAACACCCTCCTCGTCGGTCCGCCTGCGCTGTTGGGTGTAACCAGTGACTGACATCTCTTCGCATCAATGAGAATTAACACGGCTTGTAAATACTCTGTTGACTGCACCAAGTGGTGTGGGCTGACATGATTAGTACTTGAGCCGTTAACCAATCTCAGCGCAAGCCAGGCCGTGCATGTATGACGTCAAGTACCGCACTCGTGACGTCAGATCCCCAGTGTGGGGGAGCGCTTGTATTTTGAAATACCTGAATGGACATTTAATTTGTTTTCAGGGGGACAACAAAATCAATCATGGGATTCGCCCGGCTGCGAATAACGCACTGGTGGAGTGGACAGCGTGCTGTTTGTCTTGAGTTGGATCACAAAACCCTAATTTTTGGGGAGGACTTTCTAGGCTGATCTGGTTTCGGATTGTTTCATCAGTGCAGTGTCTCGCTGTTCAGTATTTTGAAAAACAACTGTTTCACTAATGTAAACCAGAGTTGCCAGTGGGATCTACATGCAGTGTATTAGACAACAGAAGATCTCTCGTCCCTGCAGTCTTTGTCCCCTGGTAGACTGAAACCCTGACAGTGCGGACCATTGATACCCTCATATCCTCAAAGCCAGGGGATCATGCAGACAGACGGTGGCTGAGAGGAATTATGTTTGTTGTTTGTAAAAGTTTGCCACAGTCGGATGGATGGAGTTGATGTAGAGGTCGGGAGTGTCACAGAGAAACGGCCGGACAGCCGAAACCTCTCTGTTGTCCCTCCAGCTTCCGAACAATGGTGGTGATGTGGGGACCTCCGGCCACTGGGGGGCTCCACTGAGATCTCTTCTCAATTCCCTAGGAATATTCTGACAGTGTGGGTATGATTTCAATATCCATCGTTCCTTTCAACTAATTTCAATTAATTTCAACCGATTCCACACTCTGGCCCACAAGCGGTCCCTCACTGATCTTTTGTAGCCATGGCAATGCATAAATTGCATGAAGAACTCAGCAGTCCTGGCAACATCCGTGGGGGCAAATGAACAGTTGATCTATTGAGCCAAAACACTTCGTCGGTACTGGAAATAAAAGAGGAAGAGCCAGATGATTGATTGATTAGGGATGCGTGGGTTGTTTATCTGAGGGACTCGGGTCTGTGTGTCAGCAGCTGCCTGTCTGTGCTCATTCCTCACACTGGAGTGGCCTTTCTGATGAAATTAGATCCAATTTATCCGACAATTCACTCTCATTAGGAAATGAGCAAAGTCACTTTAACTCTTTCTCCTGCTGGGAAACCGATAAAACCTATACCCTGATATGGAAGACACCACTTACATCTGATGCTGTAACCCGACGGCGTTCGGTGGGGTCCCGGGTAACCACAGTCTGATTTCCTGGGTGAGCGGCAGTGGACCTGGACTAGAGTGCTTAACCTGCGTGGAGACTTCAGTCTGCGATGTGGCCTGTATTGACATTTTCTGGCACCAATGGGAGTTAAATAACTCGCATGTCTCCTGACGGCCACGCAAGGTTTCTCAAATCCTCTCAGTGTGAGCCCGGGAGCGGAGGGTAACGAGCTCCATGACATCACGCATGTCAGGCAGTGGGCGGGGCGGGACAGTGAGCTGGTGCGTGAGAGCCCCAGGGAGTCTGCAGCGGGAGTAGGAGGAAACGGGGAGAGTGTCTCTTGGTCCAATACTGTGCTCTCCAGCACTCCGAGTTTGACATAAGCTCGATCCCCTCTCGAAGCTGGGGTACATTAATTATTTGCATGCAGCTTTGTGTGTTATTTATGTTTGATTTCAGTACAAATGCATAAATTAAATCCTACCTCCCTTTGCATGCAGTCATTATACCAGCTTACATCAATTAAATTGTCAGAGATTTTCCAGTCAACATACCAACATGCATAACTGGACCACACGGCCCCTCGAAACTGCTGTAGATCAAGAAATCATGACTGGTCGAATCTAAAATTTCATTACGTATTCCTCTGTGTCCATCCCTGTAACACTTCTAACCCACTGTTCATCAGGAATCCCGTGCTTAAACAGAATTACAGTCTTTGCTTCCACTGGCGATTGAGGAATTCAAATTTATCACAATCAACACAGGAACACAGGAACAATCAATGTATTTGCCTGCAATAAGAAACTTTGAAAACAGAACAAGTGTTTGCTGTACAGCTCCCGTACCCTTGCTTTGAAACAGGTGGCCATTGTTCTAGAGCAGATCTTAATCTTTACCAAACCTGTGGAAATGTAAATCATGCCAGCAGGAAACAGTTGGAACACAAAAGGCACCAGAGCCAGAAGAGGCTTCAAAAAAACAAATATCTCCTTGATCGCTGATTTAACGCACAGACAACTGGTTGTTGGGAAATAAATCTCTGAAATAAATATCAGAGGCTGAGTTATTCTCATCTTAATTCCCCACGAATACTCTGATAGTGAGGATACTGTGTATCTTTTCTTACAAATAACCCCGCCCACTGCCCCACATGGATCTCTCGAAACCATGGCAACACACACAATGTTGGAGGAACTCAGCAGGTCAGGCAGTATTTATGGATGGGAATAAACAGTCGACGTTATGGTCCGAGTCCCTTCATCCGGACTGGACTGGAAAGGGGAAGAGGGAAGATGATTGACTGATTTGGAAGGTGTGGCTTGTTGTTCTGAGAGACTCGGTGCTCAGGGTCTGCGAGCAAGTAGCTGCCTGTCCGTCACATTCCTCAGAACAGGGAGCGGCCGTTCCGCTGAAATCAAATCCAAACCGGTTCAGCAAAACACTGTCATTCAAGCGTGAAGAAAGTTTAACCCTTTGCACTACAAGGAGGAGCAATAGAACCAATGAGGTGATGTAACATACATGAGCTGGACTCTTGAAGTTTGACTATTCTTTTTTCCATTGATGCTGCCTGGCCTGCAGAGTTCCTCCAGCATTTTGTGTGTGTTGCTCGGATTCCCAGCATTTATCTGCTTATTTTCTCTTGTTCGAGAGAGATCAATGGCGGATCACTGCCCCGTGGGTATTTCATATGTTACTACCGGGGTGAAAGATTTCTTCTGCTCGTTCTCAGTAGAAACCACTCTCGTTTCTCTTAATCCATTTGGACTGTAATTGACTCGTTAACATGAACATGTCAGGACTCCCTTCTCCCACTAAATTCACTCCCGATCCCGACCAAAGCCGAGTCTCGCTGTAAACGCTGAATCGTTGTGCAGAATCATAGACAACACTTACCTCTGATGTTTAACCGGATGGCGTTCAATGTGGTCTGGGGAAATCTCAGTCTTACTTCCCGGGTGATCGACAATGGTCCTACACCGGTGTGCTCACCCTGTACGGAGAGTTGAGTCTGAGCTGCTGCTCCCGAGGCCTCTCGGCTGTGATGTGTCCGTCGCTCATTACAGATGGACAGGGCCGGGTGAGCCGGGGTAGAGCGGGACTGCCGCAGTCCGGGTCACACCAACTCTCACCGGCTCAGGACGGGTCTGACAGCGGGAGGAGGCGGGAGTGGGATCAATGTAGCAACCCTAAAGAGGGAAACAAACAGGCTGCGTTAACCTTTCTGTCCGGGTTTCCGTGTGGATCTCTCCTTTTTCTTTCATCGTAACCAGTGGGGCGGAGTTTCTGTGTTTAACTCAGCGAGTCCCAGGCTGCGGATTTGATCCAGCCCGGGTTCTGGGAGGGTCTGAACTCCGCCCTCTGTGTAAGCAAGTCTACCTGACATGGATAGAGTTTCAGCTCAAACCTCCCTCGCCTGTTCAGGTACAGGGAGCCGCATTTCTGCTGAAATTAAAGCAAACACGTTCGACTATATATTTCCAGTAACTGGAAAAAAAAACTGGAGAGATTATTGCATTTCCATCCGGACAACTACTGTCACAAGAAACCGCCTCGCCCACAGATAACAGCGGGTTTCATTTCACAAGCGGAGGTTGTTGATTGACACCCCGCCTAAAATACTTGTTAAATTTATTTCTTTTAAAAGTCATTTATTCCAAATGGCCTGAAGTTTTACCGAGAGAGGGAGTAACGCACTCACTGAAAATTGTCACATTCGTTAAAATGGTCGACAGGGAGGGAAGGACGCACTGATTGAAATGAGTATGGGAGGAGGGGGAATTGTGTGCCGATTAAAAGTGGGAGCCTCACTCCTCTCTATCCCCTGACCTAACCCTCACTATCTTCATCCCTCTACCCCATCTATCCTCATGATTTTGTAGACCTCCATCAAATCTCCCCCAAATCTTCTGCGTTCCAAGGAACAAATTCGTAACCTATTCAATCTTCACTTATAACTCAGGTCCTCCAATCGCAGCAAATCCTTGTACATTTTTGTTGTACTCTGTCAACCTTATTAACATCTTTCCCATTTAGGTGACGTAAACTGCACACAATATTCCAAATTAGGTTACGTCCCTGCAATTTCTGCATCCACCTCCATCGGGGTCCGAGGACTGAATTTCTCAGTCGCTGGGGATTTATACACTCAAAGTTGTCCAATTTGCCCATAACACTTACTCATCCGTAATTTGTATAACATCCATGGCCTCACTTCAATAGAGTCTTTTCCCGAGTGAACACAGAAGCAAAAACCCACTTAAGAACTCCTCTACGCTTTTTGGCTCCATGTGGACATTGCCATTCTGATAACCCAATCAATCAATTGTGTCTCCTCCAATCTTTTTGCTTTTAAAACATCTGTATAATCCCTCACCTTGTCTGTTAGGACAACCTTATGCCACCCTATAGCCTTCCTGGTTTCTTTCCTCAATCTTATCTTGCATTTACATGTAATCATATAACAATTACAACACGTAAACAGTCCTTCTAGTCTGTGCCGAACACTTGCGCTCACCTAGTCCCACTGACCCGCACTCAGCCCAAAACCCTCCATTCCTTTCCTGTCCATATACCTATCCAATTTTGCTTTAAATTACAATACAGAACCTGCCCCTACCACTTCTACTGGAAGCTCACTCCACACGGCTACCACTCTCTGAGTAAAGAAATTCCCCCTCATGTTACCCTTAAACTTTTGCCCCCTGAGTCTCAACTCATGTCCTCTTGTTTGATTCTCCACTACTCTCAATGGAAAAAGCCTATCCACATCAACTCTATCTATCCCCCTCATGATTTTTGATACCTCTATCAAGTCCCCCCTCAACCTTCTACGCTTCAAAGAATAAAGACCTAACTTGTTCAATCTTTCCCTCTAACTTAGGTGCTGAAACCGAGGTAACATTCTAGTAAATCTTCTCTGTACTCTCTCCATTTTTTGACATCTTTCCTATAATTCGGTGACCAGAACTGTACACAATACTCCTAATTTGGCCGTACCAATGCCTTGTACAGTTTTAACATTACATCCCAACTCCTATACTCAATGCTCTGATTTATAAAGGCCAGTATACCAAAAGTTTTCTTCACCACCCTATCCATATGAGATTCCACCTTCAGGGAACTATGCACCATTATTCCTAGATCACTCTGTTCTACTGCATTCTTCAACGCCCTACCATTTACCATGCATGTCTTATTTGGATTGTTCCTACCAAAATGTAGCACCTCACACTTATCAGCATTAAACTCCATCTGCCATCTCCATCTTCTAACTGTCCTAAATCTCTCTGCAAGCTTTGAAAACCTACTTCATTATCCACAACACCACCTACCTTATTATCATCTGCATACCTACTAATCCAATTTACCACCACATCATCCAGATCATTAATCTATATGACAAACAACATTGGACACAGTACCAGTGATGGGTAAATTAATGGAAAGTATTCTTAAAGATTGTATATATAATTATCTGGATAGACAGGGTCTGATTAGGAACAGTCAACATGGATTTGTGCGTGGAAGGTCATGTTTGACAAATCTTATTGAATATTTTGAAGAAGTTCTGAGGAGAGTTGATGAGGGTAAAGCAGTGGATGTTATCTATATGGACTTCAGTAAGGCCTTTGATCCCTGTGGCACATCGCTAGTCACCGGAGTCCAATCTGACACTACTCTGTGCCATCTTCCACCCAGCCACTGTAGAATCCATTTTACTACTTCAATATTAATATCTAACGATTGAACCTTCCTAACTAACCTTCAAAGGCCTTACTGAAGTCCATACAGATAAATCTCAATCCTGGGTCCAGTCTTATCCTTTTCCATAATTATATTGAAACTAATGGCATTGTGATCACTGGACCCAAAGTGCTCCCCAACACATACCTCCGTCACCTGACCTATTTCATTCCCTAACAGAAGATCCAACACTGCCCCTTCTCTAGTTGGTACCTCTATGTATTGCTGCAAAAAACTATCCTGCACACATTTTACAAACTCCAAACCATCCATCCCTTTTACAGTATGGGCTCCCCAGTCTATGTGTGGAAATTAAAATCTCCCACAATCACAACCCCGTGCTTACTACAAATATCTGCTATCTCCTTCCAAATTTGCTCCTCCAATACTCACTCCCCATTACGTGGTCTATAATGCACCCCTATTAGTATTACTACACCTTTCCAATTCCTCAATTCCACCCAAATAGTCTCCCTAGATGAGACCTCTAATCTGTCCTGCCAGATCAGCGCTGTAATATTTTCTCTGACAAGCAACGCAACACCTCCCCCTCTTGTCCCTCCGATACTATCACACCTGAAGCAACAAAATCTAGGAATATTTAGTTGCCAATCAAACCCGTCCTGCAACCATGTTTCACTAATATCTACAACATCATATTTCCAGATATCAATCCATGCTCTAAGCTCATCCACCTTTCTTACAATGCTCCTAGCAATAAAATAAGTGCATTTAAGAAATTCTCCAGCTCTTCCTCTCTGTTTATCTCTAACAGTATACAGAACTTTACTGTCTTCTTTTTCTTCCTTCTGCCATACATCTGTTTCTACACTCTGGTTCCCCTCCCGCCTAATATCTAGTTTGAATTCACTGGAGCCTCTCTAGCAAACCTGCCTAAAAGAATATTTGTCCCCCCCCTCCAGTTCACCTGTAAACAGTCCCGCCGGACAAGGTCCCACCTTCCCTGGAAAACTGCCCAATTATCTATAAATCTGAAGCTCTCCCTCCTGTACCATGTCTTCAGCCATGTGTTGATCTGCACTATCTTACTATTTCTGAACCCACCTGCAGGTGGGCACTGGTAGCAATCCTGAGATCGCTACCCTGGAGGTCCTGTCCTTTAACTTGGCACGTAGCTCCCTAAACTCACCTTTCAGGACCTCCTCACTCTTCCTACCCACGTCATTAGTCCCTACATGGACCACGACATCCGGCTGCTCACCCTCCCTCTTGAGAATAATGAGAACTCAATCCCAGATAACGCGGACCCTGGCACCATGGAGGCAACAGACCATCCGGGATTCTCGATCTCTTCTACAGAACCTACTATCTGTCCCCTTAACTATCGAATCCTCTATCACTTACTGCTCTCCTCTTTTCCCTCCTTCCCTTCTGATCTGAGGGTCCAGTCTCGTCGCCAGAGACACAACCACTGCAACTTGTCCCTGGTAGGTCATCCCCACAGTATCCAAAATCGTATATTTATTGTTGATGGGAACAGCCACAGGGGTGCTCTGCTCTTCCTGTCTATTCCCCTTCCCTCTCCTGACAGTCACCCAACTACCTGTCTCCTGACTCCTACGGGTGACTATCACCCTGAAACCCCTCTCTATTTCTGCCTCTGTCTCCCGAATGATCCGAAGTTCATCCAGCTCCAGTTCCAGTTCCCTAACACGGTTTGTCAGGAGCTGCAGCTGGATGCACCTTTTACAGGTGTAGTCATCAGAGACAGCTGTGCTCGCCCTAACTTCCAACATACTGCAAACAGAGCACTCAACTGCCCTAACTGCTGTCTCCATTACCTACTCCTAAGCTAATTAGATTAATTAAAGGAGTTTACCCGGCCTTACCTCACCTGGAGTGAAGCTCGTACTCAGCCTCTGCTCACTATTTAAATTCTCCCGCTGCCTCACAGGCCGACTTTCACTCACTTGCGCAGTTGTGCCCCGTTCAAACCTCACCTCTGCCTGTTCTCGCCAAAGCCTGATTTCCTCGAATTCATAAGTACCTGATTTTTTCCCCTACCTGCCTACACCTGTTATACATCTATTTTTTTCTTCTATAGCAGAGCCTCAATACCACGGAGCAGAGCTGTCGTTCTCCATACTTCCTTTGAATCTGATGGTATTGTGATCACAGATGCAAACAGTTTCCCCACACAGACATCTGTTACGTCTGTTCTGTCTCAGTCACTAATAGGAGATCAAGTATCACATTTGAGTCTTTAGGACTTCAGTGTACTAATTAATTTCTCCAGTCTACCCATAAAGCCTCACTGGATGAGTTCTCCCATCTGTCCTTATTGCACACTGCTGTGACAGTTTTCCTGAGTAGTGAAACCACCCTACCCCTTTAATCCCTCACGCTCTGTTGTATTTAAAGCAACAGAACACCAGAATATTGAGCTGCCAGTTCTCTGCAAGCCAGTCTCAATAATGGTGACAGTATCATAATGCCATGTGTTGATCCATGACCTGAGCTCATCTGCCTTTCCTTCAATACTTGTTCCATTGAAATATACGCAGCTCAGAATATTAATCACAACATGGTTAACCTTCGATTCCTGACTTTGTCTGAGGTCTTAACAACATCTGTTTGAGATACTTGGATAGGTGCATGGATGGGAGGGGTGGAGGTTAGGTCAAAAGGTCACGTCGTATTAACAGTTCGACAGGGAGACCGGGAACCCTGCACAGTAAAACTCCCAGTGTGGGAAAGGGAGAAGAGGAATCATTCGCAGTAAAGCAGCCGGTGTGTGGTATGGCGATTGGGAATGGTGGGCAATACGATCCAAAGACCGGGAATTGTTTGCAGAGAAATTCTCGTGTGGAATTGGAGACCGGGAAACATGTGTGGTAAACACCCCTGCTATGGAATATCAAGACCGGGAACAACAACCTCATGGTGGAGTTGTTCAGTGACTTGTGATCAGCCATGACGAACATCCTTGCCATTGTGGATGAATAAATATTTTGTCCAATAATTTTGGCCTCCCTCACTCATCCTTGCCTCCTCACCACCGCTCTTCACCCTGCTCTCTTCTCTATCCCTCTCCCTCACTCTTCCCAACTAGCACCACACTATTCGCTACCCGTCAACCTCCCACTCCTTTCTCATCATTACCCCAGTCCTCACCCTCCTACCCGACACCTTCATTCCTTCTGCCTCAATCCTATTTCCCTCACTGCTCTGCCACTGATGTCATTTTCACTCGCCCATCATTCTTCGCCACCCAACTCGGTCACTCTTCCTTCCTCACTGTACATCCCACCCCTCCCTCCTCACCACCCATCTCTTATCCCTCTCTCCTTGCTAACCTACTTGCCCCTCTTGCTCACCCATTCCTCACCGCCTCCTGCACACCCCTCCTTCAACCTCCCACTCACTCAATCCCTCCTCGACACTATTTATTCTACCTTCCCCTCCTACTCCCTGTCACTCCCTCACTCTCCCCACCATTTATCCTTCGGCGCTCTTGCTCCTCTCTTTCTCTGCCTCTTTTCCTTCACCCTCTCTCCTATTCCATTCCCCTCTCTCTATGCCTCCCATTACCCTCTCACTCCCTTTCTCTCAGCCTCACTCCCCACACTTTCCCCCTCTTTATTCCTCCCTCTCTCTGCCCCTTCTTTCTCTCTCTGACCCTCTCCCCATCTGTCCCCCTCTCCTCTTTCTAGACCTCTCACACCCTGCTTTTCCTCTTCTCACTCCCCCTTCTTTCCCTCCCCATGTATCACTCTCTTACTCCCCTTCTCTCTGGCCCTCTCCCTCCCCTCACTCTTGCCCTCTCCCCTCATTCCCCATCTCTCACTCCCACTCTCCCCACTCTCTCTACTTCCTCTACTTCCCCCTCTCCACCTTCCACACACTCACCCTGTCCTTCCCCTGACCCTGCTCACCCCAACACTCCCCTGCTTACCCTCAGTCACTCACCCTGACATCAACAGCAGTTAAAAGCTTAGTGGGTTCCATACCCTAGGGTAATATTCTTTAATTTAAATATTGTGACATTTGGGAATGGCATGAACTGGTTTATTTGAACAAATCATGGAAAAAACACAACTGCAGATGATGAGAGTTGAGGTAAAAATAAAATTTTGTAAACTCACAGCAAACAAGGCAGCAAATGAAACTGGTAATGTAATGGGTTTGAGACCCGAAGTCATGTTCTTTATGTCATGTCAAAGGCTCTATCACTACACTGCAGCAGAAATGGTTAAATACAATACTAAAGTGACTTTGTTCAAACCCGAATGAGAGTGATTTGTCGAACCGGTTCCATTTGATTACAGCATTTCTGAGGAAAGTGGCTGTGGCAGTTTACAATGACATCAAAACGCTGTGGGACTATTCTTGGAAAATTACTGTGTGAATCAATCAACTTCTGATATTTACCAAAAGTTCCTTAAAAGAAAGGAAGGATGAAAAGACACAAGAACGTTAGATGGCCAGGGAGGTGATAAATTTGGTCAAGAAGGAAATGGAAATGTATGTAAAGATTCAGAAGTTAGGATCAAAGAAAACTCATGAGGAGTACAAAGAGACCAGAAAATAACTAAAACAGGGAATTGCGAAAGGCAAGAGGTGTCATGAAAAATTCTTGGCAAGTCAGATTAAGGTGAATCCTAAGGCATTCAATACATTCATCAAGAGGAGGAGGATGACTAGGAAGAGAACACTAATGCATTCTCTTCAGTAATCAGCTAGAACCACATCAGGCAGGCACCATCCCCAGCATTCACAAAACTGCATGTTGTATTATATCAAAGAACTTCTTTGGAAAGGATCTCTAGTTTAGTAAATGACCTGAAACCCCACTGTGTCTATTTTAAAACACAAAAAGCAAAGCAACTTTGTCTCACAAAATGGAGGATGTAAAACAGTTCCACAAAATAGCAGCTTCCATCTCCAAGCACCTGGCAGGAGCAAAGACAATTGATCTGTGTGACTCTACTGTCCTTGACCCATTCGACTTCGACATTTTCTTCCAGACTTTAAATCCACCATCATTAACAAATTAACAATAATGTTAAACTGTCCACAATTATCACCGTCATTCAGCATTGATATAAAACTACAGTGCCGCAGCGTGTCCGAGCATGTCTGCAGATCCAGAGTCAACTGCTGAGATATTTATCAAATCAACTTTAAACAGACAGGCTGCAACAGGGACAGGAGTAAACAGTCCAGCTCCACCGACCTCATCACACAGCCAAACGGGTTTTCCCCCCACATAACCTCACCCCTGAGATAATGAATCTGATTCTGCGCCCTATCCTGGGATACTGATGGCATGACTGGTGTCTGAGACCGAGTCCCACTTGGGTCTTTGTATAGCATTACACTGCACCGTTCTGCACCACATCTTAGGACACTGATGGCATTAATAGAGACCCTTACTGAGACTAATCCTGGGACATTGTGGGAAAACGTTTGTGTTTCCATTGATTTTGGGAGAGTGAGGAAGTGGTGGGTGCTGTCGTCACACAGATTTACAAGGGATTTCAGCCATCCCAGAAAAACACGAGTTGTATTCTGAGAATGCTTCAGAGATGGGGTCATTTTTGCTGCAGTTGGAAGCTTCCACATCCCTTAAAAGGCTAACAATTATACCAGTGCCCAAGCTCTTCTCTCAGCAAGGACCTGGTCCCACTGTAATTTGCCTGTATCCACAATAGGTCACAATGCAATCTCATCGGCTCCTCACGTGGCTTTGGATTACCTTGACAATACAAATACTTACATCAGAATGCTCTTTCTCGACCAGAGCTCAGCGTGTAATGCAATCATTTCTACAGTTCTGATCAAAAGGCTCGAACGGCTGGGCCTTTCTAGCTCCCTCTGCAACTGGATCCTTGATTTCCACACCGGAAAACCGCAATTGTTGAGGATTGGATATAACAACTGCACATCACCAGCGACACGGCTATTGTTGGCAGATTATCAGGTGGCGAGGAGAAGACAAACAGGAGCGAGATATATCACCTGGATGAGTGGTGTTGCAGCAACAAACTTGCACTCAACATCGGTATGATCAACAAACTAACTGTGGACTTCTGAACGGGTAAGACGAGGTCACACACACACCAATCGTCATTGATCAGTCAGCAGTGGAAAGAGTGAACAACTTCATGTTCCTGTGTGTCAACATCTCTGAGGATCTATCCAGGGCCCAGCATATCGATGCAGTTACAAAGAATTCACGGCAGCGGTTATATTTCATTAGGAGTTTGACGAGATTATGGATGTGACCAAAGATTTGCAGATTTCTACAGATGTGCCTGTTGGCCAGAAGGAATGACAATCTTCAAATCAGTGAATTCAAATGAATCAAGGACAGTGGAAACGGTCTTTGTTCTTGCCGTGTGCTTGGGGGGATGGAGACTGCCATTTTGTGAAGACACTCTATTCATCATTTTGTGAGCTTGACATGCTGGGCTTGATTAGTCTTTTAAAGAAGACACAAAGACTCTTCAGGTAATCTGCTGTACTGGAGGTCATTTCCAAATAAGGAATTATTTGTGACGTGTTCTTTGGTTGGCTATAACATGCAGGATTGTGAATGCCTGAGCAGATTCGAGCTCATTGCTGACTGATGGCTAAAAAGCCATGAGCAAAAATTGCAAAGGGGCTGTACTGATGTTCAGTTGTGTGTGTGTGTGTGTGTGTGTGTGTGTGTGTGTGTGTGTGTGTGTGTGTGTGTGTGTGTCTGTGTGTGTGTGTGTGTGTGTGTGTTTGCGTGTAGGCTGCTGTCAGACTAGACTCTTGGCATTGAGGAGTCCGAAAGCTTGGGGGAAGAAACTTTTACATAGGCTGTTCGTGAGAGCCCAAATGCTTCGGTACCTTTTGCCAGATATCAGGAGGGAGAAGATTTTGTATGAGTGGTGCGTGGGGTCGCTCAGAAGGCTGGTAGCTTTGCAGATGCAGCGTGTTGTGTAATTGTCTGTAGCGGCGGGAAGACAGACCCCTATGATCCCTTCAGCTGACCTAACTATCCGCTGCTGGGTTTTGCATACGAGGCGATGCAATTTCCGAACCAGGCAGTAATGCAGCTGCTCAGGATACTCACGATGCATCCTCTGTAGAATGTGGTGAGGATGGGGGGGGGGGGTGGTGGGAGATGGTCTTTTCTCAGCCTTTGAAGAAAGTAGAGACGTTGCTGGGCTTTCTTTGCAATGGAGCTGGCGTTGAGGGACCAGGTGAGATTCTCCGCCAGGTGAACACTAATAAATATGGTGCTCTTACCGATCTCTACGGAGGAGCAGTCGATGTTCAGCGGAGAGCGGTCGCTCATTGCCCTCCTGAAGTCAATTTTAGTTTGTTCACATTCAGAGATAGTTTGTTGGC
This sequence comes from Hemitrygon akajei, assembly GCF_048418815.1. NCBI lineage: Eukaryota > Metazoa > Chordata > Chondrichthyes > Myliobatiformes > Dasyatidae > Hemitrygon > Hemitrygon akajei. Next base: position 162,172 of record NW_027331946.1, read on the forward strand.
TCTGCACCAGTCTGTTAGCCACTGCACCTCCTCACTGTAAGCTGACTCATCTTTCTTAGAGATGCGTCCCACTACGGTCCCCATAACATTTTGTCCCCATCCAGTCCACCCGGACCTCAGCATTTCATCGAGGTTCCTGCTCCCAGAGTCACCAGCCTTCCATTGAGAACAGGCCCAGAGACACCAAATGCCCCTCCTACATCAAACGCATCATTCTAAAATCACTCTTGTGAACTTTGTAAACAACAACTCTAATGTGCACATTTTCGTGTACAACAGACAATTTGGTGGCATGTCAATTTATTGAGAAAACTTCAGCCTGCACCACTCCAGAGAATCAACCCAAGTTTTACAGTGAAATGATCCACGTTTCCTGGGAAATGGACTTGTGTAAGACGCTCAATTTAAATTAATTCCCATGCAGGACAGAGTTTGCACAACTTCTCATTCTAGCTCATGTCCTACAACCTACATCAAACCACCCGACCGGAAACCTGCTTTACTGCAGATGGAGGAACATTCAGCCTCATCTGCAGAAGAACAAAGCTGGGCCAAAGCCAAACCCTAACACTGCCAGTTCCATAATCCTGGAGCCCCCATTCCAGGATTATAGCCCAAGCAGCAACACTCTCAGGACTCTTTCGTGCTGGTAAGGTGCTGTAGTGTCTTGGCTATTCCCGGTTTTAAAATTAACACCCCGTCATCCCAAACAGAACTTGAACCTGATGATGCTCTCAATGGTTAGGGAACCGGGATATCGGTCACCAGCGAGTGAGAATATGTTTTAACTGTTCTGCAGCATATACATTGAGAACATTATTCCATTTTCTTATTGCTGAGTAGGATCTAGAGCAGCAATTCGCTGCCACATTTCCTTCAGTGTAACAAGAAAGAAATGATTTTAATAATAACATTGAAGATAAATCGCTGGCAACTCAGTGCAGGTTTTATTTTTCTTTTGGTGCGCAAATATTGACTGACTGCAAGGTGTCTTTGACATCCTGAGCAGATCTGCGTATATGCAATCCCTAGCTACAGTACATTCATTAGTTATCTCCTCATCCAACACAGACATCTTATTCCATACAGTAAATTCCCAAAGCATCTTTGCATCCATACCTGCTCCTGAGGCCACTGAGGGGCTGTGACCAGGGAGCGATAAAAATGTTGAACACTCCTTGCAATGCTGGTAGGCTGTTACCATGGTGATGGAGGAAGTGGCTCAACAGAACTAACGGAAAATAGGAAATAAGTAACAACCTCACATGCTCTGTTTCATTATGACAAAAATGAATATTGAGCTCTAAAATTTCAGTGGTAGTTTTAAACCTGTCTCGAGGTGCCTCTAGTACATGTGTTGATCTGCTGGTCGTTCCATCTCTGGAGAACTTCCAGTAGTGCAGAAGCTGTTTCAAAATCAAAACAGGTTGTTGGATGTTGCCTGTCGGCTCTAAATGTCCACTATGGGCTATTTCAAAAGACATCACACAATACATTGTGGTAATAATCATGAATTTCACTCTTTTTTCAATTAAGTGGTTACAAATTCCGTCATATTCTTGTTCTGCATGTAACGTATAATTACGATCAGCCCCCGGCATTGATACAGGTGCAATTCAGATCCTGCTACCGACAGAGTGATGGAAGGGGACGTCCCCAGATACAATTGAATGGGTTCAGATGGTGATCTCAGATCCTAGACTCCCTGCTGTTGAAAACATCTTGTTCACATCCAATCTACCCAGACCGCAGGATTGCATTGAGGTTGCTGTTCTCAGAGTCACCGTCCTTCCATTGAGCACAGGCCCAGAGACACTAAAAGCCCCTCCTACACCATTTTTTTTTTCATTCCAGAATCACTCATGAACTTTGTAAACAACAACTGTATTGTGCACATCTCCATGGATAACAGACAGTTTGGTGGCAGGATAATTCATTGAGAAAACGTGTGGTTTTCTCACCGTCCCAATAACTGTCACAAAATTTCTCCTGAGGATCAGCGTTCTCATCTACCAATGGAGCCGAAAGAGATGGGGAGATTTTTAATAACTTCTCTGTGCCTATATTTACCTGGGAGTCGGGCCATGGATTGTATACAGATTGCATAACAGGTGCTAGCTGTGTTGACATGAATTAGGATGGATGAATACCCAATGCCTGACAAGGTGTCCCTCGGACCTTGCGGCAGGCTAGCGTAGAGACTGCAGGAGCCCTGGCAGACAAAGGTTTCAAAGGTACATTTAATGTCAGAGAAATACATACAATATACATCCTTGGCAAACATGTTGCTGGTATTTATAGAAGTAAGTTACAGGGGTTCGCAAGCTTCTTTATACCATGGATCCCTAACATTATCCGTTTGGTCCGTTGGGAACCCCTGCTAGATGTATGCAAACTATGATGGTATAAATAGGGAGAAGGCATGTTGGCGTTCGTCCCTTAGGTTGGTTGCGTGGGTTTAGGGTGAAAATTGAACTATTTAAGGGGAATCTGAGGGAGACTGCTTCACTCAGAGAGTGGAATGTGGATATGGCGATCTGCGGAGCGTTTCCTGTAATTTCTCCTTCTTGTTTTAAATTTCCTACAACTGTAGATTTTTCCTCTTCATTTTATTGAGCAGATTGTAACTGATTGCAAAATGTCAGCAACACCCCAAGCTGTGTAAATCCCACCCCATTCCACCGGTTTGTTAGTTCTGAGTCCATTCCGGACCTGGTGTAATACATCCCATACACTCAATGCTCACGGCATCCCTTCCTCGATGACCACAGAGCCATAAATATGTTCAACACTTCCTGCAGCTCTGGTGCGCTGTTACCCTAGAAACGGAGGAAATGGCACTCCAAACTTAACCGAAAAGGGAATTAAGAAACTCTACATCATATGCTGTGAGTGCCATTGTGACACATGTTAGCACTGCAGCCATTTTGAAATGAAGAATCTAAAATTGTCAACAATTTCCCATTTTTAGTGTAGATTTCCCCCATTTTGAGGTTCTTCCTGTTTTCCACCGACTGAAAGACAAGGGACAGTGGGAGTGGGGTGGATTTCCACACACAGTTTGAACACCAAACTCACGGGTCTCTTTCTGTTGCAAACACGGAACAGCCCATTTACTTTCAGCCTCTATCTGAGAGGGATGGAATGGGAACACATCCTCTCCCCAGATTAGCAGTCATTAATTCCAAAGGAACTCCAGAAACAAACATCTGAGCTTAGAAAATAAATACTGGCTCAACACCTCAAAACCCCTGAGCAGCTTCATCCCCGGGTGCACTGTACTTGGAGAAAAGGCTTGGATCCCAGGACCCAACCTCACAGGGTCACACAGCTGAATCTGCTACTCACCGACCACGGAAACCTGCCCGCCCCAACAGACAGGATCTCCCGGTTGCCATCCACATTAACTCTCCTTCACATTCCCATCTGGATATGTCCATACATGGCCTCCTCTACTGCCATGATGAGGCCAAACTCAGGCTGGAGAAGCAACACCTCATCTACCGTCTGGGTTGTCTCCAGCCCCTTGGTATGAACATTGAATTCTCCGAATTCCGGTAATTACCTCCCTCCCTCCTCCCCATTCCACTTTCACACTGCCTCTTCTTCCAGCTCCCTATCACCTCTCTCATAACTCTGCCTTGTTCTGCTACCCATAGTGCTTTCCCCTTACATTTCTTCTTCACCTTTCCTGCCTATCCCCTCCCTGCTTCCCCTCCCCCACCCCTTGATCTTTCCTCTGTGGTTTTTCACCTGGTACCTATCAGCTTCTCCTTCCCACCTTCGCCCCACCTTCTTTATGGGGCCCCTGCCCCCTCCTTCTTCAGTCCTGACGAAGGGTCTCGGCCCGAAACGTTGACTGCTCGTTTCCACAGACGCTGCCCGACCTGCTGTGTACCCCAAGTTTGTTGTATGTGTTGATTGGACCACAGCATCTGCAGTGTACTTTGTGTTTACTATCCGGAAACCTCAGACATCGTCCCCACATCTCACAGCGAGTGGTGTACATAGAACATAGAAAACCTACAGCACAATACATGCCCTTCGGCCCACAATGCTGTGACGAACTTGTACTTCTTTTATAAATTACCTAGAGTTATCCATAGCCCTCTGTGTTCCTAAGCTCCGTGCACCTATCCATAGACCCTTCAAAGTCCCTATCGTATCCGCCTCCACCACCGTCTCCGGCAGCCCATTCCATGCACTCACCACTCTCTGAGTAACAATATTACCCCTGACATCTTCTCTGTACCTACTTCCCAGCACCTTAAAACTGTGCCCTCTGGTGTTATCCGTTTCAGCCCTGCGAACCCACCCTGTTTCTGACTACCCACCCTGTGATCTGACTACACACACGATCAATGCCTCTCATCGTCTTATACACCTCTATCAGGTCACCTCTCATCCTCCGTCGCTCCAAAGAGAAAAGGCCGAGTTCACTCAACGTATTCTAATAAGGCATGCTCCCCAATCCAGGCAACATCCTTGTAAGTCTTCTCTGCACCCACTCTGGTTTCCACATCCTTCCTGTACTGATGCGACCAGAATTAAGCACACTACTCCAAATGTGGTCTGACCAGGGTCCTATATTGTTGAAACATTACCTCTCGGCTCCTAAACTCAGTCCCACGGTTGATGAAGGCCCATGCATCATATGCCTTTTTAACCACAGAGTCAAGATTCGAGCAGCAGTGTAGCAGCTTTAAGTATCCTATGTACTCGGACACCTAGATCCCTCTGATCCTCCACACTGCCAAGAGCCTTACCATTAATTCTATATTCTGCCATCATATTTGACTACCAAAATGAACCACCTCAGACCTATCTGGTTTGAACTTCATCTGCCACCTTTCAGCCCGGTTTTGCATCTTATCGATATCCCGCTGTAACCTCTGACAGCCCTCCACACAATCCATAACATCCCCAACCGTGTTCTCAGCAAATTTACTAACCCATCCCTCCACTTTCTTATTCAGGTCATTTATAAAATTCACGAAGAACAGTGGTCCCAGAACAGATTCCTGGGACCCACCACTGGTCACCGACCTCCATGCAAAATATGACCCGTCTACAACCAGTATTTACCTTCTGTGGGCAAGCCAGTTGGATCCACAAAGCAATGTCCCCTTGGATCCCATGTCTCCTTACTTTCTCAATAAGCCTTGTATGGGGTACCTTATCAAATGCCTTACTGAAATCCATATACGCTGCATCTACTGCTCTATCCTCATGTGTTTAGTCACATCGTCAAAAATTCAGTCAGTCTCATAATGCACGAACTGCTTTTGACAAAGTAATGTTGACTATTCCTAATCATATTATACCTCTCCAAATGTTCATAAATCCTGCCTCTCAAGATCTTTTCCGTCAGCTTAACAACCACTGACGTATGACTCACTAGCCTACAATTTCCTGGGCTATCTCTACTCCATTTCTTGAATAAGAGAACAATATCCCCAACCCACCCATCATCCGGAATCTCTGTTCCCATTGATGATGCAAAAATCATCGGCAGAGGCTCAGCAATCTCCTTCCTCGCCTCCTACAGTAGCCTGGGGTAAATCTCGTCCGGTCCCGGCGAATTACCCAGCTTGATGCTTTCCAAATGCTCAAGCACATCCTCTTTCTTAATATCCATATGCTCAAGCTTTTCAGTCGGCTGTAAGTCATCCCTACAATCGTCAAGATCATTTTCTGAAGTGAATACTGAAGGAAAGTATTCATTCAGTACCTCTGCAATCTCCTCCGGTTCCAGACACATTTTTCTACTGTTACACTTGATTGGTCCTATTCTCTCTCGTCTTATCCTTTTGCTCTTCACAATTTTGTAGAATACCTTGAGGCTTTCTTTCAACTAAACCACCAATGCCTTCTCATGGCCCCTTCTGGTTCCGCTAATTTAATTCTTCAGCTCTTTCCTGCTACCCTTATATTATTCTAGATCTCTATTATTACCAGATTTTTGAATCTTTCGTAAGCATTTCTTTGCTTCTTGACTAAATTTTCAACAGACTTTATACACCACAGTTCCTGTACCCTACCATCCTTTCCCTGTCTCATTGGAAATTATCTATGCAGATCTCCTAAGGCTCCTGTACCTTCTTCCTGATGGCTGCGTGGTGTAATAACTGTCCCTGAACCTGGTGGTGTGGGACTTGAGGCTCCTGTACCTTCTCCCTGAACATTTTCCACATTTCGGCCGTCCATTTCCCTGAGAACATCTGTTCCCATTTTATGCTTCCAAGTTCCTGACTGATAGCCTCATATTTCTCTTACTCCAAATGAACGCTTTCATAACTTGTCTATTCCTATCCCTCTCCAATGTTATGGTAAAGGAGATAGAATTGTGATCACTATCTCCTAAATGCTCTCCCACTGAGAGATCCCATTTCGCAATATCAGATCAAGAACAGCCTCTCTTCCTATTGGCTTATCTACGTTTGTACATATTGTATCAAGAAACCTTCCTGAACACACCTAACAATCTTCACCTCATCTAAACCCCTTGCTCTAGGGAGCTGCCAATCAATATTTGGGAAATTAATGTCTCGCAACACGATGACCCTGTTATTATTACACCATACCAGAATCTGTCTTCCTGTATGCTCCTCGATGTCCTTGTTACTATTGGGTGGTCTATAAAAACACTCAGTAGAGGATTTGCCCCTTTTCTCTTCCTAAATTCCACCCAGAGAGTCTCAGTAGACAATCGCTCCAAGGATATACGGTGTATCGGAAAGATAGGTTAGTAGGTAGAGGGAAGTGGTGTGGACCTGCGTATAAGAAATAATATTAAATCATGTGAAAGGGATGACATAGGATCGGAAGGTGTAGAGTCTGTGTGGGTTGAATTATGAAATGGCAAGGGTGAAATGACCCTAATGACAATTTTATACCGGTCTCGAAACAGCAGCAGCATTACAGATTACAGCAAGGGATAGAAAAAGCGTGTCAGAAGGGCAATGTTATGATAATCGCTGGGGAATTTAACATGAAAGTGGATTGGGAATACCAGGTTAGTGCAAGGAAGAGAATTTGTAGAATTTTTAAGGGATGGCTTTTTAGAATAGTTTGTTGTTGAGCCCACTGGGGCATCGGCTGTGTTGCATTGGGGTGTTGTGCAATGATCCGGAGGTCATTAGAGAGCTTAAGGTTAAGGGACCCTTAGGGAACAGTGATCTCAATATAATCGAGTTCACTTTGAAATTTGAGAAGGAGAAACTGAATTCTAATGTATCGTTATTTCAGTGGAATGAGGCAAATTACAATGGGATGAGAGTGGAACCGGCCAAGGTTGACGGGAAAAGGACAGTAGCAGGAAGGACAGCAGAGCATCAATGGCTGGAGATTCTGCGAAAAGTGAGGGAAGTGCAAGACAGCGAGATTTCAAATAGGAAGATAATTTCGAATGGAAAGAGGACACTGTCTTGGCTGACAAGTGAAGACAGAGCGAATGTTAAAGCAAAACCCGAGGCCATAGAAGGAAGCCGAAGCTAGTGATAGATAGTGTATTGGGAAGCTCTTAAAAACTTGCATAAGGAAACTAAGAAGGTCATTGGGAAAGAAGAGATGAATTATGAAAAGAACCTGGCGACTAATTTCAAAGAAGCTACTGAGAGGTTTTTTTTTAGTATATAAAGCTTAAAAGAGAGTTGAGGGTAGATATAGGAATAATAGAAAATGACGCCGGAGATATTGTAATCAGAGGCCAAGTGGAAGACATCTGCAGTATACCCAACATTTAAGAATGCCAGGGAAGCGGATTATGTGCAGTGAAAATAACGACTGAGCAAGTGCTCAGGAAGTTTAATAGTCTGAATAGTCTGAGGGTGATGCCATGCACCCTTCGGTTCTGTGTGACCGTTGCAGAAGGAAGAGCAGGAGCGAAGGGCTCGTGAGATAATTGGCAGGGACAAATAAAAGGACGGGTAACTGAAGAGGAGCGGCCAGTGGTGTGAGTGGATCAGGGTAGGAGTGGAGCTTTGAGGCTATGGCTCAAGAGGTTTCGGCGAGCAGAGGCTGAGGACGAGTTTGCTCCCAGTGAGGTAAGGCCGGGTAAGTTTCTTTAATTAATTTAATTAACTTCGGAGTAGGAAATGGAGGGAGCAGTTAGGGCATTGGAGTGCTCCGTATTCAGGATGTGGGAAGTCAGGGCGAGCACAATTGTCTCTGATGACTACACCTCCAAAAGGTGCATCCAACTGCAGTTCCTGACAAACCGAGTTAGGGAGATGGAGCTGGAGCTGGATGAATGTCGGATCATTCGGGAGGCAGAGGCAGAAATAGACAGGAGTTTCAGGGAGATAGTTACCCCTAAGAGTCAGGAGGCCGGTAGTTGGCTGACTGTCAGGAGAGGGAAGGGGAATAGACAGGAAGAGAAGAGCACTCCTGTGGCCATTCCCATCAACAATAAGAATACCGCTTTGGATACTGTTGATGGGGACGACCTACCAGGGACAAGTTGCAGTGGTCGCGTCTCTGGCACCGAGACTGGACCCTCAGCTCAGAAGGGAAGGAAAGAAAAGAAGAGAGCAGTGATGATAGGGGATTCGATAGTTAGGGGGACAAAGAAGAGGATCTGTTGGAGAGATCGAAAATCTCGGATGGTCTGTTGCTTCCCGGGTGCCAGGGTCCGCGCTATCTCGGATCGAGTTATCGGTATGCTCAGGAGGGAGGGTAAGAAGCCAGATGTCGTGATTCATGTAGGGACCGATAATGTGGATAGGAAGAAGGAGGAGGTCCTGCAAAGAGTTTAAATAGTTAGGTGCAAAGTTGAAGGACAGAATCTCCAGGGATCCCTTCTCAGGATTGTTCCCCGTGCCACATGCTAATGAGGTTAGAAATAGGAAGATAATGCAGCTAAATACGTGGCTAAGGAGATGGTGCAGGAGGGAGGGCTTCACGTTTCTGGACAATAGGGCTTTTGTTCCAGGGAAGGTTGACCTGTTCCGACGGGACGGGTTGCACATGAACTTGAGGGGAACTAACATCCTTGCGGTTAGGTTAGCTAATGTTGCTCCGGGGGGGTTTACACTGGATTTGCAGAGGGAGGGGAACCAATGGGTTAGAGCTGGTGGTGAGGTGCAGGAGGATAAGGGTCATGCGAGGACTGCTTCTGTGGACTGAAATCAAAGGTTTATATTTGATAGAAATGTTTTCAGGTGCCAAACTGAAGAGACTGGGGAAGAGGTGTCTGGCTCTCAAATAGAGAAAGACAGAGCAGCAGAAGATGTTCATAGAGTAAAGCCAGATCTAACATATAGAGAGGCTTTCAGGAATGAGAAGCAGAATAAAGGATCTAAAGGTAGTAAGGTAGAAGGGCTAAAGTGTGTGTACTTCAATGTAAGAAACATCAGGAACAAAGGTGATGAACTGAGAGCTTGGATACATTCATGGAATTATGATGTAGTGGCCGTTACAGAAACTTGGCTGGGACCAGAGCAGGAATGGATTATAAATATTTCTAGATTTCAGTGCTTTAAAAGGGATAAAGGGGGGTGAAGTGGCATTACTGGTCAGGGATACTATTACAGCTACAGGAAGGGTAGTTAATCTAGCAGGATCCTCTTTTGAGTCAGTATGGGTGGGAGTCTGGAACAGGAAGGGAACAGTTAATCTATTGGGAATATTGTGTAGGCCCCCTGGTAGGAGCAGATTGGGGGCAGATTTTGGAAAGCTACAAAAGTAATAGGGTTGTTATCATGGGTGACTTTAACTTCCCTAATATTGACTGGCACCTGATTAGTTCCAAGGGTTTAGATGTGGCAGAGTTTGTTAAGTGTGTCCAGGACGGATTACTGTCACAGTATGTTGACAGGCCTACTAGGGGGAATGCCATACCAGATCTAGTATTAGGTAACGAACCGGGTCAGGTCACAGATCTCTCAGTGGGTGAGCATCTGGGGGACAGCAATCATCGCTCCCTGACCTTTGGCATTATCATGGAAAAGAATAGAATCAGAAAGGACAGGAAATTTTTAATTGGGGAAGGGCAAATTGTGAGGCTATAAGGCTAGAACTTGCGTGTGCGAATTGGGTTGATATTTGTTTTGCAGCGAATTGTACTATGGGCATGTGGTCGATGTTTGAGTATCTCTTGCAGGATGTTAGGGATAAATTTGTCTCGGTGAGGAAAATAAAGAATGGTAGGATGAAGTGAGGTGGATAATCTAGTCAGGTGGAACAAGGCAGCATACATGAGGTTTAGGAAGCAAGGATCAGAGCGGTCCATTGAGGAATATGTTTTTATTAACAGCATCGATGTGGGGGTAGAGGGGTGGGTTTCCAAGTTTTCAGCAGACACAAAGGTTGGTCATCTTGTGGATAGTGTAGAGAACTGTCGAAGATTGCAGGGAGACATTGATAGGATGCAGAAGTGAGCTGAGAAGTGGCAGATGGAGTTCAACCTGGAGAAGTGTGAGGTGGTACACTTTGGAAGGACAAACTCCAAGGCAGAGTACAACGTAAATGGCAGGATACTTGGTAGTGTGAAGGAGCAAAGGGATCTGGGGGTACATGTCCACAGATCCGTGAATGTTGCCTCACAGTTAGATAGAGTAGTTAAGAAAGCTTAGCCTTCATAAGTCGAGGGATAGAGTTTAAGAGTCAGGAGGTAATGATGCAGCTGTATAAAGCTCTGCTTAGGCCACACTTGAAGTACTGTGCCCAGTTCTGGTCGCCTCATTATAGGTAGGATGTGGAAGCATTGGAAAGGGTACAGAGGAGATTTACCAAGATGCTGCCTGGTTTAGAGAGTATGCGTTATGATCAGAGATTAAGGGAGCTGGGGCTTTCATCTTTGGAGAGAAGGAGGATGATGGGTGACAGGATAGAGTTATACAAGATATTAAGAGGAATAGATAGACTGGACAGCCAGCGCCTCCTCCCCGGGGACCACTGCTCAGTACAAGAGGACATGGCTTTAAGGAAAGGGGTGGGAATTTCAAGGGGGTTATTAGAGGAATGTTTTTTCCTCAGAGAGTGGTTGGTGCGTGGAATGCACTGTCTTGAGTCAGTTGTGGAGGCTGATACACTAGTGAAATTTAAGAGAATACTGGACAGGTGTAAGGAAGAATTTATGGTGGGGATTATATGGGAGGCAGGTTTTAAGTGTCTGCACAACATTGTGGGCCTAAGGGCCTGTATTGTGCTGTTCTATTCTATATTCTATGTTCTATAACTGATATAGTGAATGCCAATGGTCTGACAAAAGAAACTGCAATGGAATACAGATCCACATTTCACTGAAAATGACACCACAGTTAGCTGCTTTAACAAGCTACAAATGCAAGGCACAGTCAAAAGACAAGGAACCGAAAATAAACGAAACGTGAAATAACAAACTTCACATCATGTGTTGTGAGTTTCATTATCACAAAGATTACCACAACAGTAAATTTGTATCTGTGAAACAAATATTGTAATGTCTGATTTACCTTGCCTGGTGTTGTATTCCATTAAAACACTGGTAGTTCTAGGTAACAACAACCGAGTCCGGGATGACTCATTGCGATGAGAGGTGCAAAACTGTACTTCACAAGGCAATGAAAGATTGGAAGATTGTTGGTATATAGGATAGGTGGAGATTGAAAAAGATTGTTTGCATATATCATTGAGGCGGTGGGATAATTTTTGGTGAAAGTTTGTTAAAGATGTTTGATAAATATCATTGCGGTGTTGGGATACACACTGGACAGAGGTGGAACAGAATGTTCGATATATATCATTGAGGTGGTGGAATACAGACTGGACAGAGACTGAAAAATATGTTTGATATATATCATTAAGGTGGTGGGATAGACTGGGCAGAGAAAAAACAAAATGGTTGATATATATATCATTGAGGTGCTGGATACAGACTGGACAGAGGTTGAACAAGATGGTTGATATATATCATTGAGGTGCTGGATACAGACTGGACAGAGGTTGAACAAGATGGTTGATATATATCATTGAGGTGCTGGATACAGACTGGACAGAGGTTGAACAAGATGGTTGATATATATCATTGAGGTGCTGGATACAGACTGGACAGAGGTTGAACAAGATGGTTGATATATATCATTGAGGTGCTGGATACAGACTGGACAGAGGTTGAACAAGATGGTTGATATATATCATTGCGGTGATGGGATACAGGCTGGACAGAGGTTGAACAAAATCGGCATGGAATAAGCTGAATGAAAGAGTTGGGTGAAGGGATCAAGTTCAATCACAAGTGGTCCTCCAGCAAGACACAGTCAGTAAATTTACAATACCTACTATTGCATGGAAAAGATTCTAAAATGACAGAGATAGAACGAACAATAGGAAATTTGGCATATAACCGTTGTCCTTCACTAAGTTTCATCAACCTACCATAGAAAGTATCCCAACAGGATACTTTATGCGTTCGTACTGCTACTACTTTACTCATGACTGCCAGGAACTGGAGAGAGCTGTAGACATTGCGAAAACCAGACTGCCCGCCATGAGGTGTGTATGAACTTCCTGTTGTATCAGTAAAGCAGGCAGAATAACCTCACAGTCCTGGTCATTCTCGCTTTCCACCTGGGACGAAGATTACACACTCAGTGGAAAACACAAATCACCAGACTCAAGGACGGCTTCCATTCAGCTGCTATAAGCAAACTGAATGCACCACAGCTAGATAAGATGCACCTTAACCTCAAAATGTAACTTGCTATGACCTTGCACCGTATGCCAAAATGCGCTTTGGTTTCTCTGAAACAATGATGCTTTGTTACACTCTGTAGCTCCACTTACCCTATATCTCCTCAATGTTCTGTTGTGCTCTATTGATCTGTATGGATGGTATGCTAAACAATATTTTCATTGCACCTCAGTACATGATAAAAATACACAGATATCCCATTTTAATTGTGTGGAGATCATGGACAGGTTGAGTCAAAATTTCGAAAATCAAAAAAACCTACTAAGGCGCAAAGAGACTTGGGAGTGCTTGTGCAGTTTTCCCTACAGGTTAATATACAGGCCGAGTCGGTGATGAAGAAGGCAATTGCGATGTTTGAATTCATTTCAAGAGGACAATAATATAAAAAGAAGGATGTACTGTTCAGAATTTATAGAGACCTGATGAGGCAACACTGAGAGTATTGTGCGCAGGTTTGGGCCCCTAACATGAGAAAGGATGATTGAAATGGGGAGGGTTAAAAGGCGGTTCAGGAAAATGATTCCAGGTTTGATTCCAATGAACGTGTTCTCGTAATATACTATTCTATGTTCTAAGTTATGTCCTATCTCCATTTGACCATACGATATAGGAGCAGGATTAGGCCGTTCGGCCCATCGAGTCTGCTCCGCACTTTCAGCATGGCTGATCAAATTTTCCTCACATTCCCAATCTTCTGACGTCTCATCAAATCCTTTCATGCCCTCACTATTCAAGAGCCAATCAACCTCCGTGTTAAATTTATATAAAGATCAGGCCTTCATAGGTGCCTGCGGCAAAAAAGCTTCCACAGATTCAACATTCTCTGGTAAAATAAATTCCTGCTCGCCATGTTCAAATAGGGGGCCCCTCTATTCTGAAGTAGGGTCATCTGCTCGTATAGTATCCCACCAGAGGAAACATTATCTCTACATCACCTCTATCAAGGCTATTCACCATTCCATGTGTTTCAATAAAGTCACCACTGATTCTTCTGAATTCCAGTGAGTACTGGCCCAGAGCCATCAAACGAGGTTCACATGACAAGCCATTCAATCGTGGAATCGCTTTTGCGAACACCCTTTGAATCCTCTGCAGTTTCAGCACATTCCTTTCGAAGTTAAGAGGCCCAAACCTGCTCTGAATACTCCAAGTGCGGCCTAACTAGTGCTTTATACAGATTGAAAATTACATCGTTGCTTTAATACTCTAGTCTTCTTGAGATGAATGCTAACATCGCATTTGCTTTCCTCACCACGGACTCAACCTGCAAATTAACCTTTCGGGAAACTTGCACAACGACCTTCAAATCCCTTTGCACCTCAGTTTTCTTTTGTATTTTGAAAATAACTAACTCTTTCCTTCCGTCTACCATACATTTCCCAACACTGTATTCCATTTCCTTGCCCAGTTTCCTAACTGTGTAAGTCTTTCTGTAGACTTTCTAATTCCTCAAAACCGCTTGCCCCTCTACCTATCTTCATTCTGTTTGCACACTTTGCAACAGAACCATCAATCCCATCGTCATTAGCATATGACGTAAAATAATCGGTCCCAACACAGACCCCTGTGGAAAATAACTGTCACTGTCAATGGGAGAAATCCAGAAAAGCTTCCTTTTATTCCGACGCTTTGCCCCTTTTCAATCAACCACAGCTTTATCAATATTAGAATCTTTCTTGTAATACCATGATCTCGTAGCTTGTTAAGGAACCTAAGGTATTGAAGCGTAACAAAGACCTTCTGAAAATCCAAATACACAGCATCAACCAATTCCCCTTTGTCTATCCTGCTCGTTATTTCTTCAAAGAACTCCATCAGTTTTGTCAGACAAGACTACGGCCTATTTTATGACGGGTCTCCAGGTACCCTGAGCCCACATTCTGGGGTACACGCCATCAAGTCTAGGTGACATATATAATTTCAAACTTTTCAGTTTCCCAAGAAACCATTCTCTAGTTCTGGTAACTTCACACACTTGATGCCCCCTGAACTTCCGATATACTGCTAGAGACTTCCTCCATGAAGATCAGTGCAAAATACTTCTTCAGTTCGTCCGCCATTCCTTGTCCCCCATTTACTACATCCCCAGTTTGCAGTGTTCTGATATCCAGTCATGTCTCTCTTTTTCCCTCTATGTATCTGAAGAAACGTTTAGGAGCCTCTTTAATGTTATCGGCTCGATTACTTTGGTATACAACCTCAGTTTTTTTAACAACTTTTGTTGCCTTCTGTTTGTTTTTACAAACTTGCCAATCCTCCAACTTCCCACAAATTGCTGCTCTGCTTCCATCCCTGCGAGTGGCCGTTTCCAATCAATTCTGGGGAATTCCCCTCTCCTGCCTCGGTAATTCCCTGTACACCACTGTATTGCTGGTAATTCTGTAATATCGATATCTCTGTCTTTAGCTTCTCCTTCTGGAGTTTCTATTTGACTCCCACTAGCTGACTGTAGGGGACAGTGAGAGGGACTTTCCAAACACGGATTGAACACTAAACCCCGGATTTACTGCTGCAAACACGGAACTGCCCATTAACTCTTAGCCTCTCACTATGGGGGAAGGAGTGGCAACTTCGTCTGTTCTTTGCTTCCAAAGGATCTCCAGAACCAAACATCTGAGCACAGAACATTAATACTAACGCATCACCCCATACTCCTGGGCAGCTTGAACATCGTGTCTGTTATGTATGTATCAAAACCTGTGTGATATCCCAGGACCCTGAGTCAGTGGTGGAGGCAGATACACTAGTGAAGTTTAAGAGATTACTAGACAGGTATATTGGGGAATTTAAGGTGGGGGATTATATAGGAGGCAGGGTTTGAGGGTCGGCACAACATTGGGGGCCGAAGGGCCTGTAATGTGCTGTACTATTCTATGTTCTATGTTCACAGGGTCCCAACCCACCCCCAAGATGATCACACATCTTTCCCCTGTCTCACACAGTAATCAGAATTCCCCGCAACCCGTGCCTATCTGTCCGAGACGTCTGCTTCATCGCGGAGGGAGGAATGTCCAGTTCCACCTGTAGAAGCAACAAGATCGGACGAACACCAAACACTGGAGTTTCCATGTTCCTGGACTCCTCATCCCAGGATTATAACGAATGGCCCAGCACTCCCAGGACTCCTTTCTGTCGCAAATGTGCTGCAGTGTCTCACTTATTCCCAGTTCAAAAATCTAACAACCCTACACCGACCCATTGCAGAATTGCAACCTGAGGAACCGCTGTCTGGACGGGGATCGGTTTGACCTCCGCGCCATGATTCTCAAAATGGCCCCGGATACATTTCATGTCTCTGGGCATATTGTTGTTTATTTTATTGTTGAGTGGGATCTACACCACGTTAGTTAGCCGCCACTTTTCCCGTAGTGGAACAGGAACAATATATTTCAATATTAAATAGTAAATATAGCCCTGGAAACAGGGAATAGAGATTATTCTTTTTTTTGATTCACAATTATTGACCGATTGCAAGATGTTTGTGACATTCTAAAAAGATTTGCATAAATACAATCCCAACATTCGTTAGTCATCTCTTCATTCCAGCACAGAAATCATACATTCCATACAGTAAATGCTCAAAACATCCTCGAATCCACACTGGATCCTGAGGCCACTGAATCTCCGCTGAAGGGCTGTGTAGAGTGATAAAAATCTTCAACACTCCTTGAAGCTGTGGTGGGCTGTTTCCCTGGTGACTGAGGAAGAGTCCAACCAGAACTAAACGAAAAGCGAAGTTACATTCTCAGCATCACATGCTCTGAGTTCCCTTATGACCACAATGAATACTGAAGACTCTGCCATTCTGGAATGGTTAAACTAAAATACCAGTTGCTGTTTTAACCGTTTTGAGGTAGTTCCAGCTCTACAGAACTTCAGCAGTGCAGAAGCTGTTCCAAACTAAAACAGTTTGTTGAATACGATCAGTCTGTTTCAAACATCGGTAATCTGTTATTTACAAAAGAAATTATATGGTGGTGATATTTATGAGGTGTCCGTCTTTGCTTCATTCAGCAATTCAAATTTTTCAAATTTCTGTACCTTCAAATAACCTAAACCTACATTTGACAATACAATCAAGTTCGGCCCCTGCTACTGGACAGAATGTTCGAGAAGGTTTCTAGATGCAGCTGAATGGATTGTGAGGTTTTGCTCTCAGTTTCCAGACTCCACTACTGATGAAAACATCTTCACCCGCCCACTCTATCGAGACATCAGTATTTGTTAGGTTTCAGTGAGGTTCGTACTCCCAGTGCCCCCATTCCTCTTTTGAGAACAGGCCCAGAGACAGCAAATGTATTACATACATAAAGCTTTTCATTCCAGAAATATTTGCAAACAACTACTGAGATGAAAACATTTTCGGTGGCAGGATAAATAAAAGAGAAATTCTGCTGTTTATTAACTGGACAAAAGAACTTCGGAAGTTCAGAGTGTTCAACTATGCAAGAGGCAAAAGAGATGAGGGAGATTTTCAATGATTTCTCCGTGTCTACATGGAACATAGAATCATAGAAACGTAGAAAACGAACAGCACCATACAGGCTCTCCGGCCCACAAAGTTGTGCCGAACATGTTCCTACATTAGAAAATACTCGGCTTACCCATAGCCTTGTATTTTACTAAGCTCAAAGGAACCTATGTAAAAGTCTCTTAAAAGACCCTATCGTATCCGCCTCCACAACTGTTGCCTGCAGCCCATTCCACGCACTCACCACTCTCTGAGAAAAAACTGACCCTTGACATTTCCTCTGTACCTACGTCCCAGCACCTAAAACCTGTGTCCTCTTGTGGCAACCATTTCAGCCCTAGGAAAAAGCCTCTGATTATCCACACGATCAATGCCTCTCATCATCTTATACAACTCTATCAGGTCACCTCTCATCCTTCGTCGTTCCAACGAGAAAAGGCCGGGTTCACTCAACCTATTCTCATAAGACATGCTCCCCAATCCAGATAACATCCCTGTAAATCTCCTCTGCACCCTTTCTACGCCTTCCACGTCTTTCCTGTAGTGAGACGACCAGAACTAAGCACAGTACTCCAAGCGGGGTGGAACCAGGGTCCTATATAGCTGCAACATTACCTCTCGGCTCCTAAATTCAATTCCACGATTGATGGCCAATGCACCATAGGCCTTCGTAACCTCAGAGTCAACCTGCGCAGCTGCTTTGAGTGTCCTATGGAGTCGGACCCCAAGATCCCTCTGATCCTCCACACTGCCAAGAGTCTTACCATTAATATTGTATTCTGCCATCATATTTGACCTAACAAAATGAACCATTTCACCGTTTCTGTCTAAGCCCGTTGAGCCCAAGCCCTTAAGCATTCACTCTGCTCCAGGCTCACTCCGCTCCTCGCTGTATAAGACTGTGTCCTTTTTAAATCTCCCCCGCTTCACTTCCCACCGTCACACGCCTGCGCAGTCCCGCCTCTCTGAACTCCGATGAGAAAAAGAAAAATTTAAGATGGTGCCCGCCGCACTCCCGTTCTTATCCTCCAACTTCCTTCTCCAAACGAAATTCCCGATACTTCACATCTTCATACGGCTACTGCTCTTCCTTTAACTGAATGAAATAGCGGAGAACTGTGGGCACAGCTGAGTACATCATAGAAACTAACCTCCCCTCCATGGACTCTGTCTATACTTCCCACTGACTCAGTAAAGCAGGCAACATAATGAAAGATCCCCACAACCGTATCATTTCTAATACTCCCATCGAGCCGAAGATAAAATAAAACCGAGACATATCACTAGGCTCGAGGACGGTGTCCATTCTGCTGTTAGAAGCGAACAGCGTGATGAATGGACTCCTGACCTCGCAGTCTAAATCGATGTGACCTTGCACCACATATCTACCTGCACTGCACTTTCTCTGGAACCAGAATGATTTGTTACAACTGGCACCTGCCAGCCTTCTCCTTCCCACCCTTCCCCACCTTCTTGATAGGGCCCCTGCCCCTCCCTCTTCAGTCCTGACAAAGGGTCTCGGCCCGGATCGTGACTGTTGGTTTCCACGGATGCTGCCCGACTTGCTGAGTCCTCCAGCGTGTTGTACGTGTTGCCTTGACCCCAGCATCTGCAGAGTATTTTGTGTTTATGATGGCGGCTCCTCTCCTATCTCAGCCACATGTTTCTCCTCGATTCATTCGTTCTGCTGATCTCTGTTTCCCTCCAGGAAACAGGCTGGTGAATCTCTAAAATAAATGCTCTCTAACCTCTTTGCTAATCCTCTATAGAATTAAATTCCATCTTCTGCTGCCCTGTGTTGCCCAAACCACTCATGTTCCACCCCGTTATTATTTCCAACTTCCCACCTCCCCCATTACTTGTATTCACCTCCCACTCCCTAATTCTTGCCCCATCCCGAACCCTCACTTGTTTTCTCTGACTTTTTCCCGTCTGCTCTCAGTCCAGTGGGAGGGTCTCGGACCAAAATGTTGTTCCCCTCCACAGACACTGCCCGACCCACTGAGTTCCTCTGACAGTTTGTTCTTTGGTCTATATAACCCACGTTATTATGGGGAGCGGGATTTTACACCATATTCCAGGTACAATCTCAATAAACCCCAAATGTTCAACACTCCTTGGAGCTCTGGTGGTCTGTTACCCTGGTGATGTAGGAAGCAGAACTAACTGGAAAAGGAAATAATGAACTCAACCTCACATGCTCTGAGTTTCATTATGTTAAAGAGGAATACTGAGCTCTCAGCCATTTTGTAATGGGGAAGCTAAAATTCCAGTGGCTGTTTTAACCCTGTCTCGAGGTGCATGCAGTAAATATATTGGTAGTTCCATCTCTACAGAACTTCCAGCAGTGCAGAAGCTGGTCCAAAATCAAACACATTGTGGGATGCGGCCTCTCTGTTCCAAATGTCAACTGTGGGATATTTACAAAGGGCATCGCACAATGCATTGTTGTTATAACCGTGAAGTTCCCTTCTTCGTTAAGTGGTTAAAATTTTCCTCGTATTCCTGTGTCTGCAAATATCTTCTAACTGCGATAAACCCCCGGCATTGATACAGGTGGACTTCAGATCCTGCTACTGGACAGAATGATGAAAGGGAATTTCCTCAGATACAATTGAATGGATTGAGATTGTGACCTCAGGTTCCAGACTCCCCTCCTGTTGAAAACATCTTGTCCCCATCGACTCTATCCAGAACATAGGATTTCACTGAGGTTCCTGTTCCCGTAGTCACCATCCCTCCATCGATAATAAGAGCAGAGACATATCCAACTTCCGTTAATTCCCCTCCTCCCCTTTTTGCCCCATCCCTGATATATAGATTTCCCCCCTCCCTTTTTTTCATTTTGTCTCTGCCCATCACTCTGCCTGTTCTCCACCTCCTCCTGATGCTCCCGTACCGCTTTCTTTCTCCCTAGGCCTCCCGTCCCATGATCCTTTCCCTTCTTTAGCTCTGTATCCCTTTTGCCTATCACCTTTCTGGCTCTCAGCTTCACCCCACCCCCTCCGTTCTTCTCCTATCATTTAGCTTTATCCCCTCCCGCTCCTATTTTCAAATCTCTTACTATCTTTCCTTTCAGTTAGTCCTGACGAAGGGTCTCGGCCCGCAACGTCTACAGCTCTTCTCCCTATAGATGCTGCCTGGCCTGCTGTGTTCCACCAGCATTTTGTGTCTGTTGTTGTCTGAATTTCCAGCATCTACAGGTTTCCTCGTATATTCCTCATACATAAAGCTTTTCAATCCAGAATCACTCTTGTGAACTTTGTAAACAACAACTGTAATGAACACATTCTCACGAATAGCAGATAATGTGGTAGGAGGATAAATTATTGAGAAAACCTGTTACTTCCTCCCCGCCCCGATAACAGTTACAAAATAACATCTGAAGATCAGCGTGCTCATCTACGCATGAAGCCGTAAGAGATGGGAGAGATCTTCAATGACATCTCAGTGCCTGTGTTTACTTGGGAGACAGATAGAGACTATAGAAATGAGAAAAGCCAGTCAGGTCACGGATTGTGTACGGATTACACAACAGGAGTTTGCTGCCTTCAGGAGAATTAGGACGGATAAATCCCCAGGGCCTGACAAGGTCTCCCTCGGACCCTGTGGCAGGCCGGTGCAGGAGGCCTGGCAGACGCGGATGTTGCTGTCATTTAAGGAACTGAGTTACAGGGACAGGTTGAACAGATTAGAAATTGATAACCTGGAGCACATGAGAATCAGCAGAGATGCTCGCAGGGGTTCTGAACCACTTTCTGCTATGCTGAACGGTGAGGCCTGTGGACCCCATGTTGGGAACCCCTCCTAGAGAATACAAGACCAAGAATGGTATAAATAGGGTGAATGCATGTAGGCTATTGCCCTTCGGGATGGGTGGGGGCATGGATTTGGGCCGAAAATTTTAATAATTAAGGGTAATTTGAGGGGGAGGTTCACTGAGAGGCCGTGATCACGGAGCGATAAAGATCTGCAACAATCCTTGCAGCTCTGGTGGTTTGTTACCCTGGAAACGGAGGAAGTGGCTCACTAAATTTAACCGAAAAAGATAATAACAAACTCAGCATCAGATGCGTGTTTCATCGTGACAAAGATTAACACTGCAGCCATTTTGTAACGGTGAAACAAAAATTGTAAAGGCAGCTTTTACCCTGCAACGTGCTGTGTTCAATTTAATCTCTGGTAGCTCTAGCTAATAAAAAAAAAAACCTGGAATAGGTGCAAGACAAAACTTCACAATTGAGACAATGTTTAGTAGCGAGATTGCTGATATATATCAATAAGGTGGTGGGATGCAAGCTGGACAGATGTTGAACAAGATGGGCAGGGAATAAGCAGATAAAACCGGGAGTGAGATGGAATCAAGGGCAATGTCTGATGGTCCTCCAGCAATACACAGATACTGAAATAATAGTACACACTGATAGATAACAGATTCCAATATAACAAAGCCAGAACAATCAATAAAAATTGTGGTATATGTCCTTTTCCACTCTACAAGCTTTACCAATGCTCCACAGAAAGTATCCCATCCCGATACTTCACATCTTCATACGGCCATTGCACTTCGTTTAAATGAATGAAATAACAGAGAAGAGTGGACACAGCTGAGCACATCACAGAAGGCAAACTCCCCTCCGTGGACTCTGTCTATACGCCCTGCTGCCTCAGTAAAGCAGCCAACATAATGGAAAATGCCCTTCACTTCTCAGTCTCCGATTGGGTCGAAAATAAAATAAAACAGAAACGTAACACCAGGCTCAAGGACAGTTTCCGTTCTGCTGTTATAAGCGAACTGAATGTTCCCCAGTGTGATGAGATGGACAGCTGACCTCACAGTCTAACTAGATGTGACTTTGCACCATATATCTACTTGGACTCTACTTTCTCTGTGACCATAATGAATTGTTACCCTCTGTTATTGTTTTAACTTTTATCACCTCGATGTACTGTTGTAATGCTTGACCTATGTGGGTGATGGCAAAGACAGGATTTTCACTGTGCCTCGGTTCATGTAAAAAAACAGATTCCCCATTTTAATCGTGTGGGAATATTAGACAGCCTGGGTGGCTCCTTTGGAAATTCCGGAGGGAGTGTACACATTTCCGAGAAACTCGGATAAATGAAAAAGACTTAATTCTTGCATTAATACGGTCAAATAATAGGAAACATTGGCTGCATGTCGGCAAGTCATAGCAATGGAAGGAAGATGGAAAGAAATTTCCCAATTCCCCGTCAGGAAGTGAGAGATCTGGATTTCACTGTCCTGACTGAACGGAAGAAAGATGAAACTACCAATACACGTGGAGCAGTGTCCCGAGGGTGCGATTACTCTGTTTAACCCTCTCTGTCTGCAAGAACACATAAAGGCCGAATGGCCGCTTTCAGTGTGCTGTAAAACCAGTATCGACCCCAGGCATCGATCCAGGTGAAGTTTGGATCCGATACCGGGCCGCGTGATGGAGGTGAAGTTCCCCAGGTACAACTGAACGGATGGATTTAGTCCGGGCATCACCACCTCATCCCGCTCCTGTGACCCGAGCAACAGAGGCTGTGCGGCGGCTCATCTCTCAGGTGGTTCGGTGCGAAGGTCCCACAACCCGGACCAACCTCAGCAGGCTGTGTCCAGGAAGCGGGACGCGGCCGCCCGTTCGGGGACGTTAACGGGACTCACTGAACAACATCAGGTCTCCCCCCAGAAATTGTCGGTCCGGTTCCCTCTCAGGACCGGTCTCATTACTCACCGATGGGAATTTGATCAATTTCCCCCGCAGACAGTGATCCGACCCCCGGCTCCCCGCCAACGATCTGTTTCGACACAGAAAGGAAAGAAAGCTCCCGCCCATCCGGGGACCGCGTGAGCGGGGGCGGGGCCTCGAAAAGCCGCAGCTGCTGCAGATCTGCGTTTGAAATGGGAGCGAGAAGTGGATCACGTGACGGGGGAGTTAATGCAATCCCTACATTCATTAGTTATCTCTTTATTGCAACATGAACGTCATATATTCCATACAGTGAAAACTCACGGCATCCGGGCATCCACACCAGCTCCTGAGGCCACTGAGGGGCGGTGATCAGAGAGCGATAAAAATGTTCAACACTCCATAGCTCTGCTGGGCTGTTAACCTGGTGATGGAGAAATGGCTCAGCAGAACTAAATGAAAATAGGAAATAAGGAACAACCTCACACACTTTGAGTTTCATTGTGACAAAGATGAATACTGAGCTCTCAGCCATTTTGTAATGTGGAAGCTGAAATTCTAATGGCAGTTTTAACCCTGTCTAGAGGTGCCTCCAGTAAATCTGTCGGTACTTTCATCTCTACAGAACTTCCAGCAGTGCAGAAGCTGTTCCAAAATCAAAACACATTGTTGAATGCGGCCTGTCCGTTTCAAATGTCAACTGTAGGATATTTACAAAGGATATCACACAATACATTGTGGCGATAACCATTAAGTGTCCTTCATTGTTCAATTAAGTGGTTAAAAATTCCATTATATTCTTGTGTCTGCGAATAAACTATAACTACGATCAAACCCCTGCACTGATACAGGTGATATTCAGATCCTGTTCCTGGACCGAAGGATGGAAGAGAAGATCCCCAGATATAATTAAATAGATTGAGATTGTGATCTCAGATCCTAGGATCTCCTACTGCTGGAAACATCTTGTCCTATCACTCTATCCAGTCCTCAGGATTTCATTGACATTTCTGTTCCAAGTCCCCACCCCTCCATTGAGAATAGGCCCAAAGACACCAAATGCCCTTTATACATAAAACATTTCATTCCAGAATAATTCTTGTGAAATTTGTAAACAATAACTGTCATGAGCACATTTCCAGAATAATAGACAAGTTGGTGACAGGATAATTTATTGTGAGAAACTGTGCTTTCCTTACTGCCCTGTGAACAGTCACAACATATCTCCCGATGTTCAGTGTGCCTATCTATGCATGGAGCCGAAAGAGATGGGAGAGATTTTCATCAAATTCTGTGTGCCTGTGTTTCCTTGGGAGACAGGAAGGGACTGTGGAAATGACGAAAGCCGGCCAGGTCATGGATTGTGCACGGATTACACAACATGTGCTTGCTGTCTTGAGGTGAATTTGGATGGATAAACCCCCGGAACAGGGTAGAGACAGCTGGAGCCCTGTCGGACACGGATGATGCTGGGATTTAAGGAGTAGAGTTACAGGGGTAGGTTGAAAAGGTGAGAAGCTGATTCCGCGAAGCACAGGAGAATGAGGAGAGAAGCTAGCAGGAGTTCCCAAACTTTTTAAGACCGTGGACCTCTACCAGACTGGCGGGACTGTGGACCTCAGGTTGGGAACCTCTGCTAGAGGTAAACAAAACTATAATGGTAGAAATAGCGTGAATAGGTTTCGCCCCAAATGTTCGGTGTGCTCATGGGGTTAGGGCAAAAAGTGGAATATTTAAGGGGAATCGGACTAGGAACTATCTCACTCAGAGGGTGACACGAACGCGGATGCCGGTATCAAATGTGGTATATAGGAGAAGTTTGTATGGTTACATGGATGAGGGAGGTATTGAGGGATATGGTCTGGGTGCAAGTGGATGGGTCCAGGCAGAGGAAGGCACAGACTAGATGGGCTGAAAGCCCTTTTTCTGTGCTGTAAGAGAGCGAATTTAAATTGAACGTCCTACATAAGTCTATTTCCTAGGAGAATAAATCATTTCAACGTAAGTTCTAAAACGCTGCAACTACAAGAAACACTCTGCAGATAAAGAATATCTATGGAGAGGAACAAAGTTAATGCTTCAGCTCCAACCCCCTGTGTCGGAATGGCTTCAAAATTTTCTGACCTGATTTCAGGTCTCTAACAATATGATCGTTCCTTTAATTTCCAGCTGCTGAGAGATAGGTGACAGCAGCGGGAATTTCCAAACACGGTGGGAATACTGATCCCCGGGTAGATAACCAACGATACAAATACTGCGCAGCTCGTTCCAGACACTCACTCGCTCTGTGTATTGAGATTAAATCGCAGGTCTCTCTGATCTCTCTGCTCCATTGTATCTGTGTCCTCTGGCTTCGGACTCCCTAACCCTGGGGAACAAGCCTTCGTATATTTGACTGGGCATCAACGGCATTGCAGACTACGTTAGGTACGTAACGCACTCTGAACAATGCTTCGAGGCACCCAACACAATCCAGCCACGAAAGCTACCCCATCCTACGTTTGAATAGATTGTAATAGGTACATTTAATATTAGGGAAATGTATACGATATACATCCTGAAATTATTTTTCTTCGCAAAAATCCATGAAAACAGAGGAGTGCCCTAAAGAATGAATGACAGTTAAATGTTAGAACCCAAAAAATCCCACCCCAAGCTCCTCTCCCATGCGTAAGCAGCAGCAAAGCAACATCCCCCCCGCACCTGCAAAAAAAAAACATCTGGAACCCCCACCGAACACTCAAGCGTGCAGCAATGCATCAATAAAAACACAGATTTGCAGTACCATCTAAATAAACCCCTGTGCAACTGGGTGTTGGACTACTGAAACAACCGGCTTCAGAAAGTCAGGATGTAGAACCGCTCCTCACTCCCAATCATCCTCAACACGGACTGTGTGCTGAGCCCATTGCTGTACACTCTGTTCACACATGACCGCACGGCCAAACACCCGGGGAATCACATTGTCAAGTTCGCCAGCGACACGACAATTGTGGGGTCCATCACATATCAATGAGATGACGTAGAGAGAGAAGGGCTCAAGGCCGGGTACACCCCAACCCACAAACTCACCCCACCACACCCTCATTACCACGAGTTTAACATTTCCTGGCACTCACCATATGTACAGATACTCCTGTGCCTAACGTCACTTTATGGACATATCACCAATGTTTTAAGCTATGACATTTTTTTTTAATAATTCTGATATTTATCTCTTTGTGATTTTTGTTCCTGCATGTGATCCACAGCACCAATGATTTATGTTCCCCTTAATTTGTCGATTTGTGGAGTTTGTTGCAACAGATGGTTATTGAGATTGTCACTGGGTATATTCACGGCAGTGGTTAATATATTATTGATCGCTAAGTATTGATCATTTTTGTTAGCCAGAGCTACTAGACGATTAATTAAAAGTTGCACGTCAAAAGCAGACTTCACAATTTTAGATTCTTCATTTCAAAATGGCTGCAGTGTTAAACTTTATCATAATTAAACTCACAGCATACGATGTTGAGTTTGTTACTTCCCTTTTCGGTTATTTTTGGTGAGCCACTTCCTCTGTTTCCAGGGTAACAGCCCACTAGAGCTGCAAGAAGAGTTGCACATTTTTTATCGCTCTGTGTTCACTGCCTCTCAGGGTAGGGAGAGTGGCCTCGGGAGTAAATACAGCAGCATGATAGTGTGAGGAAAGGATGCTGTGAGCATTGGTTGTATGGAATGAACTGAGAACACAGAAGCATAGAAACATAGAGAACCTACAGCACAATGCACAGACCCTTCGGTCAACAGTGCTGTCCCAAACATGAACATACTTTAGAGATTTCCTAGGGTTACCAGCCCTCTTTTCTTCTAAGCTTCACATACCTATCCAAAAGTCTCTTAAAAGACCATACTGTATCCGCCTCCACCACCGCCGCCGGCAGCCCATTCCTCGCACTCACCACTGTCTGCGTAAAAGAAACTTAGCCCTGACATCGCCTCTGTACCTGCTTACAAGCATTTGAAAACTGTGCCCTGGGAAAAAGCCGCTGACAATCCACAGGATCAATGCCTCTCATCATCTAATACACCTCTATCAGGTCACCTCTCATCCTCCATTTCAAGAAGAAAAGAACAAGTTCACCCAACCTATTCCCATAAGGGTTGCTCCCAATCCAGAAAAATCCTTGTAAATCTCTTTTGCACCCTTTCTATGTTTTCCACATCCTTTCTGTAGTGAGGTGACCAGAACTCAGCACAGTACTCCAAGTGGGGTCTGACCTGGATGCTGTATAGCTGTAACATTACCTCTTGGGTCTTGAACTCAATCCCACGATTGATGAAGTTCAACACACCACATGCCTTCTGAACCACAGAGTCAACCTGCGCAGCAGTTTTGAGTGTCCTATGGACTCGGATCCCAAGATCCCTCTGATCCTCCACACTGCCATGAGTCGCAATTAATTCTATATTCTGCCGTCATATTTGATGTACCAAATGAACCACTTCACACTTATCTGCGTTGACCTCCGTCTGCCACTTCTCAGCCCAGTTTTGAATCCTATCAATGTCCCGCTGTAACCATGGACAGCCGTCCACACTATCCACAACACCCCCGACCTTTGTGTCATCATCAAATTTACTAACCCATCCCTTCACTTCCTTATCCAGGTCATTTATAAACATTACGAAGAGAAATGGTGCCAGAACAGATCCTTGAGGCACAGCACTGGTCACTGACCTCCATGCAGAATATGACCCGTCTACAACAACACTTTGCCTTCTATTGGCAAGCCAGTTCTGGATCCAGAAAGCAATGACCCCTCGGACCTCGTGCCTCCTTACTTTCTTAATAAGCCTTGCATGGTGTACCTTATCAAATGCCTTGCTGAAATGCATATACATTACATCTGCTACTCTTCCTTCATCAATGCGTTTAGTCACATCCTCAAAAAATTCAATCAGTCTCGTAAGGCACGACCTGCCTTTGACTAACCCATGCGGACTATTCCTTATCATATTATGCCTCTCCAAATGTCCATAAATCCTGCCTCTCAGGATCTTCCCGATCAATTTACCAAACTCTGAAGCAAGGCTCGTTGGTGTATAATTTCCTGGGCGATCTCTACTGCCTTTATTGAATAAAGGAACAACATCCGCAACCCTCCAATCAGTTAATATCTTTGCATTAAAAATAAGACAAACTGCTACTGCAGGAAATTTAAAGTAAAAAGAGAGAATGCTGGAAACATTCAGCAGATCGGCAGTATCTCGGAGAGTCCCAGTTCTGAAACTGGGTCTTCCACCATTTCTCCTTCACGGATGTACTCTGATGTACTGAGTTCCCAGAATTTTCTGTTTTATAATTTTACATTGTGTTTCTGCTAACCTGAGGGAAACATCGCAGCCAACTGTGCTGGGCAAGATCCCACAGTGCAAGAAGACAGTGATCAGAGATAGTTTAGCTGCTGCAGACAAGCCGAAGTGTATCCGTATCCTCTCACAATCTACAGCCTGGTAACCAGCCTGAACAACAACGCAGGCAGAAGATCCTGAGGGTCCCCTCTGACCTTAGTTTGTGAACCGAAAATGGCAGGAACACAACGTCAAATGGCCAGCAACAAAGCATCTGTGACTGGGTTATAATGTAGGGATGGAGTCTCTAAGAACATGCAACCTACAGTATATGGACTTCGATCCAGGCTGGTAATTCTACAGCTCGGGTTGGAATTTCCTCAATCTGCAGTGAAGCTGAGGTCTCGGGTGGTTAGACATTGGTTATGGGGAAATCATCGTCCGCAATGCCCAGTGGGACATTATACCTCTCAAATATTTTGGGACATCATACCTCTCAGATATTTTGGGACATCATACCTCACAAATATTCTGGAGATGTCCGAAAAGGTAACGATGGAGATAGATGACGTAGGGCAGAGATTTTGTCTAAGCGGACTTTGGTGAAGCCTCTAACAAGATCCTGCGTGGCAGCTCATCTGGAAGGTTCGGTCACGTGAGATTCACGGGGAGCTTGCGAGGTGGATTCACACCGGGTTCAATGACAGGAAGCAGAGGGAGATGACTGAAATTGGATTTAGCGAATGGATGCCTGTGACGGGTGGGATGTGCGTGTCAGTATTGGGACCTCTGTATTTCATTATTCATGCCATTGATTTGACATGAATACCTGGCACCGTTAGCAAGTTTGTTTTTCATATTGCAACAGGTTACAAATAATTTCAAGGGGCCCTTGGGTCAGTTATAGAGATGGGCTGAGAAATGGCAAATGGTTTCAACTTGGACAAGTGAGAGATGGTGACTTTTGGCAGTCAAACCAGGGTGGGACTGGTATAGTGAATGGGAGGTCATGGAGTGTTGTGGATCAGAGAGATCTGGGAGTACAGGTGTACAGTTCACTGAAAGTGGACGGGCAAGTATAGAGGGTGGAAAAGAAGGCTTTAATCATGCTGGCCTTCATCAGTTAGGCATTGAGTTCTCGATTACGGACATTATATTGTAGTTATATAAATTGTTGATAAGACTATACCGAAAATTAAATATGTGTTTTCTTTTCATACTATCGTAGGAAAGCCATTATCAGGGCGCAGAAGAGTTTGTTTAAGATGCTGCCTGGATTAGAGGGCCGAGTTATAGGGAGTGGTTGGCCGAGCTGGATCTTTATTCCACAGGAAAATGGGGGTAACATTATCGGAGGTTATAAAATCAGGAGGGTGTACAGATAATGTGGGTGGTCGTGGTATTCTCCCCAAGGTTCAATACACAGGATTGTTTAATGTCAATCCAGTGAACTGTTGTAAAGGGGAACATAAATCATTGTTGCTGTGGATCTCATGCAGGAACAAAAATCGCAGAGATAAATATCAGAATTATATAAAAACATGTCATAGCTTAAAACATTGGTGATATGTCCATAAAGTGACGTTAGGCACAGGAGTATCTGTACATATGGTGGGTGCCAGGAAATGTTAAACTCGGGGTAATGAGGGTGTGGTGGGGTGAGTTTGTGGGTTGGGGTGTACCCGGCCTTGAGCCCTTCTCTCTCTATGTCATCTCATTGATAAGTGATGGACCCCACACTGTCGTGTCGTTGGCGAACTTGACAATGTGATTCCCCGGGTGTTTGGCCGTGCGGTCATGTGTGAACAGAGTGTACAGCAATGGGCTCAGCACACAGCCCGTGTTGAGGATGACTGGGAGTGAGGAGCAGTTCTACATCCTGACTTTCTGAAGCCGGATGGTTCAGTAGTCCAATACCCAGTTGCACAGGGCTGTATTTAGATGGTAGAGTTGGATTTTGTTACAGAGCGGTTCCGTCAGTAAGAATATTGGTGAGTAACCAGTGCGGCAGGATTGGAGTTATTGATTTGTGTCATTACCGGCCGTTTCACGCTCTTTGTGATGATTGGCGGCAGTTCCACCAGACGGTAGTCGTTTCATTCTGAAGGTATATACTTCTTTGGTGCAGGGATGATGCTGGCCGATGTGAAGCCTGCTTAAGTGAAGTGTTGACGATGGCCGTGATGTCATCAGTGAGCTGGTGCCCACACTGCCGGATCACTCGGCCTGGGATGTTTCTGCCCTGGCAGCCTCACAGGGGTTGGATCTCGGCAGAGTCCTTTCATTGTTGTTACAGAGAGTGGCTGCTCACCTGTGAAATTATGACACCTTTTTCCCTTATTTGGAGGGGCGAGAGGTGGGAGAGAGAGGGGGAGAAAGAGAGGGGGAGGGAGAGAGGGGAAGGGAGAGCGAGAGAGGGAGAGAGAGGGAGGGAGAGAGAGAGAGTGTCAGAATGAGACAGGTGAGAGAGAGGGAGAGAGACAGGGTGCGAGAGAGAGAGAGGGAGAGAGAGAAAGAGAGAGAGGCGGAGAGAGGGGAAGAGAGTGTGAGAGCGAGGGTGAGAGAGAGAGGGTGAGAGAGAGACACACACACTGTGGTATTTCGAATTATCAGGTGAACGAGTAGTCTTTGGGGTTCTGCAAGTCTGTGTCTTTATTGATGCTTTGCTGCGGGCTTGATTGTTCGATGGGGGTTGCCGATGCTTTCTTTTGCTGGGGGGGGGGAAGCGGTTGTTGCTTTGCTGCTGCTTATGCATGGGAGGGGGAGCTTGGGGGTGGGATTTGGGGTTCTAACATTTAACTGTCATTCATTCTTCAGGGCACTCCTCTGTTTTCATGGATGTTTGCGAAGAAAGATAATTTCAGGATGTATATTTTATACACTTCTTTGATATTAAGTGTACCTATTGCAATCTATTCAAACGTAGGAGTGGGTAGCTTTCGTGGCTGGTTTGTGTTGGATGCCTCGAAGCACGGGGGGCCGGGGAGGTGGTATCACTGGTACAGTCAAAGCTTTTTTTTCTAACGTAGTCTGTATTGCCTTTGATGTCCAGTCAATATATATCAAGGATTGTTTCTCGGGGTTGGGGAGTCCAAACCCAAAGAGCACAGATACAATGGAGCAGAGAGGCCAGAGAGGCCTGAGGGGTAATCTCAAGACACAGAACGAGTGAGTGTCTGGAACGAACTGTTCAGTGTTTGCATTCTTGTTTATCTACTCTGGGTTCAGTATTCTCTCCGTGTTTGGAAATCCCCACTCACTGTCGTCTGTCTGTGAGCAGCTGGAAATTAAAGAAACAGTCAAGTTGATTTGATTTGAAATCAAATCAGAAAATGTTTGAAACCATTCCGACATAGGGGGGTTGGAGCATTAACTTTGTTCCTTTCCACTGATATTCTTTATCTGTAGAGTGTTCCTTGAGCTTGCAGGATTTTCGAACATTAAGTTGGAATGATTTAGTCTCCTGGTAAATAGACTTGTGTAGGACATTCAATTTAAATTCGCCATTTCACAGCACCGAAACAGGGCTTTCGGCCCATCTAGACTGTGCCTTCCTCTGCCTGATCCCATCCACATGCACCCAGACCATATCCCTGAACACCTCCCTCATCCATGCACCCATACAAACTTCTCCTATTTGCATTTGAAACCTGCATCCGCATTCATGTCACCTTCTGAGTGAGATTGTTCCTACTCCGATTCCTGTTTAATATTTCACTTTTTGCCCCAAACCCATGACCACACTGAACATGAGGGGCAAAACCCTACCTGCATTCACCCTATTTCTACCATCATAGTTGTCTTTAACTCTAGCCGGGGTTCCCAACCTGGGGCCCACAAACCCTCCAGTTAATGGTAGGGATCCATGACAAACAAAAAATTTGGGAACCCCTGCTAGTATCTCCCCTCATTCTCCTGTGTTTCAGGGAATCAATTTCTAACCTGTTCAACCGACCCCTGTAACTCTACTCCTTAAACACCAGCAACATCCGTGTCCGGCAGGGCTCCTGCAGCCTCTACCCTATTCATGGGGATTTATCCATCCTAATTTACCACAAGACAGCAAGCACCTGTTGTGTAATCCGTACACAATCCATGATCTGGCCGGCTTTCGTCATTTCCACTGTCTCTTCCTGTCTCCCAAGGAAACACAGGCACACAGAATTTGTTGAAAATCTCTCCCATCTCTTTCGGCTCCATGCACAGATTGGCACACTGAACATCGGGAGATATCTTGTGACCGTTAACAGGGCAGTAAGGAAAGCACAGTTTCTCCCAATAAATTATCCTGCACCAATTCGTGGAAATGTGCTCATTACAGTTGTTGTTTACAAATTTCACAAGGGTGATTATGGAATGAAAAGTTTTATGTATGACGGGCATTTTGTGTCTCTGGGCCTATTCTCAATGGAGGGGTGGTGACTCTGGGAACAGAAATGTCAATGAAATCCTGAGTGCTGGATAGAGTGATAGGACAAGATGTTTTAAACAGGAGAGGAGTCTAGGATCTGAGATCACACTCTCAATGTATTCAGTTGTATATAGGGACATTATCTTCCATACTTCTGTCCAGTAACAGGATCTGAATATCACCTGTATGAATGCCTAGTGTTGATCGTAGTTATAGGTTAATTGCAGGCCAAGAATATAATGGCATTTTAACTACTTAATTGAATAAATAAGGACCCTTAATGGTTATCACCACAATGCATTGTGTGAGGCCCTTTGTAAATATCCTATATTTCACATTTGGAACAGACATTTCGCATCCAACAATTTGTTTTGAGTTTGTAACAGCTTCGGCACTGCTTTAAGTTCTGTAGAGATTAAACTACTAACAGATTTAATGGAGGTACCTCGAGACAGGGTTAAAACAGCCATTAGAATTGTAGTTTCCCAATTACAAAATGGCTGAGAGCTCAGCATTCATCTTTGTCACAATGAAACTCAAAGTATGTGAGGTTGTTCCTTATTTCCTATTTTCAGTTAGTTCTGCTGAGCCACTTCCTCCATCACCAGGGTAACAGCCCAGCAGAGCTACAGAGTGTTGAACATTGTTATCGCTCTCTGGTCGCCGCCCCTCAGTGACCTCAGGAGCCGGTGTGGAGGCCCGGATGCCTTGAGCATCCACTGTATGGAATATATGATATTTAAGTTGCAATAGAGAGATAACTAATGAATGTAGGGATTGCATTGATACAAATCTGTTCAGGATGTCACAAACAGGGGTCAACAGGGACCACTCCCTCCACAATCCCCTTGCTCATTCACCCCTCCTCACTAATTTTCCTCCAGATACTTATCCCTGCATACGGCCTAAGTGCTACACCTACCCGTACCCCTCCTCCCTCAGCTCCATTCAGACACAAAACAGTCCTTCCAGGTGAGGCAACACTTCACTGTGAATCTACTGAGGTCATCTGTTATGTCCGGTGCTCCCGATGCGGCCTCCTTTACATTGGTGAGACCCGCCATCAATTGGGAGACCGTTTTGTCGAGCATCTCTGTATCATCTGCCACAAGGGGGACTTCGCAGTGGCCAAACATTTCAATTCTGATTCCCATTCCGACGTCTCGATCAATGGCCTCCTCGTGTGCCAAGATGAGACCACCCAGAAGGTGGAGGAGCAACACCTTATATTCCATCCGGGTACCCTCCAACCTGATTGAATGGATATTGAGTTCTCCTTCCACTAAACAAATCCCCCCCACCCCCTTCTCTATTCCCCACTCTGAACTTTCATTTCTGCTCACCAGTCTATTACTTCCCCCCGGGTCTCCTCTTTCCCTTTGTCCTATTGACAATGCTCCAATTCTTTCATCTCCTGCCCTTGACCCGCTCATGACTTGACTTCACCTATCAGCTTCCAGTTCGCCATTTTCCCTTCCCCGACCTTTATATTCAGATCACTTCTCCACCCCCCATCCCTCAGTAATGAAAAAGGCTCGTGGTCCAAAATGTGGACTATTTACTCTTCCCCATAGATTCTGCCTGTTGTGCTGAGTTCCTCCAGCATTCTCTGTGTGTTGCCTTGGATTTCCAGCCTTTGCAAGCTTTCTACTGTTTAAGTATGATAAATACCGTAACAATTATTATGGTTTTGTTGAGATTGTACCTGGAATATGGTGTAAAATCCCGCTCGCCATACTAACACGGGTTACACAGACCAAAGAACAAACTGCCCGAGGAAATCAGTGGGTTGGGCAGCATCTGTGGAGGGAAATGGACCGTCAACACTTCAGGCCGAGACCCTCCCTCTGGACTGAGAGTGGACGGGAAATAGTCAGAGAAAAGAGGTGAGGGGTGGGGATGGGGCAAGAACTGGGGAGTGAGAGGTGGATCCAGGTGAGGGGGAGGTGGGAAAATGAAAATAGTGACAGAGGGTGGGAGGTGAGTGGTGGGCAACACGGGGCTGCAGAAATGGAATTTAATTCCATGGAGTATTAACAAAAAGGTTATAGAGTATATGGTTTAGAGATTTACCACACTAATTCCTGGAGGACGACGAAGTTTCACTGATCGTCTTCACTTAAAACAGAGGGCGGCAGATGTGTGGGGACCGAGGGGATTGAGGAAATGAGGACCGGGCAGAAACATGTGGCTGAAATGGGAGAGCAGGTTCCATCTTGTTGATGGTTAGAGGGGCTGAATGGCTTTATCCTGCTGTTTCTCACTTGATGTTTCAGTGATTCTGTCCAGTGACGCTGGAGGAATGTGAATAATATTATTACTTATAAAGATAGAAGTGATTTGAATGAAACCTTTTCGGGTCTGACTTGTGTATCGGATCGGGATGGGAATCGAACCCGTAACTCCGAGATCCGAGAGGTGGAGCGATGGGGACGCCAAAGGTACCGAGGGAAAAATAAAAAATGTAGCTGGTGTAAATATGAAATAACGTGTAAAATGCGTTATAGGTATGGTTAAAATGTGGTGGGTCGGGCAGTGTGTGAGGGGCGAGGAGCAGAGTCATCGGTTCAGACGGGAAACCCTCCACCCGACAAGTTTCTCGCTCGCATTTCAAACGCAGATCAGCAGCATCCGCTGTTTACGCTTCCGAGGCCACGCCCCCGCTCTCACAGTGTCCGGATGGGCGGGGTTTTATTTCCGTTCTCTGTTGAAGTGGATCGTTGGCGTGGAGCCGGTGGACTGATCGCTGTTTCCGGGGCAAATTGATCAAGTTCTCATCGGTCAATATTGTGGCGGGTCACTCGGGGTGAACGCGACCGACGATTTCCCATCGGTGAGTACTGAAGCCGATCCCAGGGGAGGGAAACCTGATGTTGTGCAGAGAGTCCCGTTAACTTCCTCGAAATGGCGGCCTCGTCCCGCTTCCTGGACACAACCTGCCGGGGTCGGTCCGGGTTATGGGACCTTCACACCGAACCGCCTGAGATGAGCCGCCGCTCAGCCCCTGGTGTTCTGGTCCCAGGAGCGGGATGAGGTGGTGATGCCGAGACTGAACCCATCCATTAAGATGTACCTGGTGAACTTTACCTCCATCACCCGGCCCGGTATCGGATCCAAACTTCACCTGGATCGACGCCTGGGGTCGATAATTGTTTTACATATTTCCAGCACACTGGAAGCGGCCGTTCAGCCCGTTGTGTTCTTGCAGACTCGAGGGTTAAGCAGAGTAATCGCACCCTCGGGAGACTCCTCCACGTGTATGAGTAGTTTCATCTTTCCCCGTTCAGACAGGACAGTGAGATCCAGATCTCTCACGTCCTCTCGGGGGACTGGGAAGTTAAATTCCTTCTTCTTTCCATTGCTACGACTTGCCGAAATGCTGACAGGGTTTCCCGATGTCTGGCCCTATTAATGCGAGAGTTAAGTCTTGTTCATGTTTGCCCAGCCTGTATCCCAATGCGGCAATTATATATTTCAGCAATCTCTCTTCTAAACTTTGTCTTCCTTGTGAAGTTTTGTATTGCACCTTTCTATTTATTTATTTGTTTGTTTGTTTGCTTATTAATTTATTTATTTAGTTAGTTAGTTAGCTAGTTAGTTAATTAGTTAGTTATTGTTCGCTAGGAATACCAAAGGTTTAGATGGACACAACACGTGGCAGGGTAAAAGCAACCATTTCAATTTTTGATTCACCGTTACAAAATGGCTGCAGTGTTAATCTTTGTCATAATGGGACTCATACCATCTGATGTTGAGCTTGTTATTTCCTTTCTCGGTTATTTTCAGTGAGCCACTTCCTCTGTTTCCAGGGTAACGGCCCGTCAGAGCTGCAGCAAGTGTTGCAGTTTTTATCGCTCTGTGGTCACCGCCTCTCAGGGTAGAGACAGTGGCCTCGGGAGCAAATGTAACAGAGAGATAGTGGAAGGAAAGGATGCTGTGAGCATTGACTGTGTGGGATGTATTACACCAGGGTCAGAATGCACTCAGAACTAACAAATTGTTTGGGGTGGGGTGGCATTTACAGTCTAGGGTGGCAATCAGTTACTATCTGTGCGTTAAAATGATGATGGCGAAAATACTACAGTTGCAGGAAATTTAAGGTAAGGAGGTGAAAATACTGGAGACGCTCAGCAGATCGGCAGCATCTTGGACAGTTCTGGAACTGGGTCTTCCATCATTCCTCCTTTCAGAGATGTAGTCTGATGTACTGAGCTCCCAGCATTTTCTACTTTATAATTTTACATTTTGTTCCTGCTACACTGCAGGAAACATGGCAGCCAGTCGTGCTGGGCAAGATCCCACACAGCAGGAAGATTGTGACCAAATGTGCTCGGTTTAGCTGCATTGGTCAGGCTGAAGTGTATCCTCTTTTTAGACCGGGGAAACGGCCTGAGCACCAGCTTTGGCAGAGGGTCATTAGCTTCCAATTCCACTTTAGTTTGTGAATCGGAACTGGCAGGAACTCCACGGCAAATTACCGGCACCAAGGCGTCTTTGTATGGGTGATAATATTGGGCTGGTGACTCTGATGATATGGAACTGGCAATATACGGGCTACAGTCCTGGTTGATAATTCTGCAGCTGTGATCGGAATTTTCTCAGTCTGCTGTGAAGCTGAAATCCCGGGCGGTCGGGCATTGGTTATGGGGAAATCACCGTCAACACTGTCCAATAGGATATCATATCTGTCAAGTATTTTGGAGATTAGTTAAGAATGAACTAGGGCGTTAGGTATAGTTGAGCAGTGATGTTCATCTGAACTTTGGTAAAGTCTGTAACAAGATCCTGCATGGCAGCTGATCGGGGAGGTTCGGTCACGTGCGGTTCACAGGGGGCTGGCGAGGTGGATTCACACCGGGCTCGAGAACAAGAAGGAGAGGGGGATGAATGTAGATGGTTCTAGTGAATGGAGGCCTGTGACGAGTGGGATGTGAGTGTCAGTGTTGAGATCTCTGTGATTTACTATTCATGCCATTGATTTGCACAGGAATGTACATGGCTGCACAGAGTATTATGTACCGTTGTTTTCACCCGACTGTAGTAAATATATTATCAAGCTGGATAGGGTGCAGAAGAGATTGCTGAAGATGTTGCCTGGACTACAGGGCCGAGTCAATGCTAGCATTTCGCTGAGCTGGATCTTTAGTCCAGATGAGAATGAGGGTAACATTGTAGGAGTTCATGAAATCAGGATGGAATATAAATAATGGGGTTGGCCGTGGCATTTTCCCCAGGATTCGAGATTCAACATTGTTTGATGTCATTCCAGTACACAAGTGCAAAAGAGAACAAAATAATTCTTACTCTGGATCCAAAGCAAGACAGAAAAAAAATTAATCATAGAGACCACAATAATAAACAAAACACAATACATAAAGTATGATAGTTTAAAACGATTGATTGTATGTCCATAAAGTGACGTTATTCACAGGAGTGTCTGGACATGTGAGACTGACATTGATTCTTCTTCCGCATGTGCCTTGCGCGTTACACACCTGGGCGATCATGGGTCTCCACATCCAATGACTCCTCACAGCGTCAATGATATTTCACACACTTAGATCTGTTAGTTCTTTCACAGTGTACATATATTTTCTTGTTTGTCTTCCTCTTCCGCGTTTCCCAGGCATAGGGCCTTGCAATGTAAGGCATTCTATTTCACCCTTTCTGATGACATGGCCCAGGAATTTAAGTTTCCTCTCATTTAATGTTCTCGTTAAAGATCTTTTTGCATGTGCACGTTGGAGTAGCGTCTCATTAGTTACCCTATCTCTGTATGATATTTTCTGCATTCTTCTGGAAAAAAAAAACACATTTCTGTTGCTGCTAAGTTTTTTTGGAGTTCAGGTGTTACAGTCCATGTTTCGGAAACATACAGCAAGATTGACCAGATGTAACATTTTAGTAGCCTAAGCCTTGTTGTCATAGAAATGTGTCTGTTGGTAAAAATGGGTTTCATTTTTTGGAAACACGAGTGAATCTGCAGATGCTGGAAATAAATAAAAACACAAAATGCTGGCAGAACTCAGCAGGCCAGACAGCATCTATGGGAGGAAGCATCCTGATGAAGGGTTTCGGCCCGGTACGTCGTCACTACCTCCTCCCATAGATGCTGTCTGGCCTGCTGAGTTCTGCCAGCATTTTGTGTTTTTATTCATGTTTTGGACGTTGGTTTTGGCAATGGCAATTCTTCTTTTTCATTTCTACTTTACTTCTAGCATCTTGTGATATAAAGCTACCAAGGTATGTAAAGCCGATCTTTTGTTCAATCTCTTGGTTACCGATGGACAATTGGCAGTTGGGAGTATCCTGCCCTTTTTATATTTCCATATATGTGTTTTTTTTTTTACCGTTGATGGTTAGACCAAAATCTACACTTGTTTGTACTAATTTGTCTAGGATGATTTGTAAGTCTTCTGCAGCACTTGCTATTAGGGGGGTATCGTCTGATTATCTTATATTGTTGATGCAAACACCTCCAATTTTTATCCCATCTGTGTCTTCTATTTCTCTGAGAATCATTTCAGTATAGATATTAAATAATTCCGGTGAGGCAACGCATCTCTAACTCCCCTTTGAATTTTAGTCTAACTGCTTATATTATCATCAATTTTTACAGCCACTGTTTGGTTCCAATATAAATTTTGAATAAGTCACTGGTCCCTTCCGTCAATGTTTAGTTGTAAGAATTTGAAATAGTTTTTCATGTTACACTTTGTCGAATGCTTTAGTGAAATCAATAAAAAATAATAAGACATCATTTTGACACTCAAT
The DNA here is from genome assembly GCF_048418815.1 of Hemitrygon akajei. Taxonomy (NCBI): domain Eukaryota; kingdom Metazoa; phylum Chordata; class Chondrichthyes; order Myliobatiformes; family Dasyatidae; genus Hemitrygon; species Hemitrygon akajei. The sequence goes on from NW_027331946.1 coordinate 201,537, forward strand.
TGCCCTTTCTGAAAGCATTCGTAGTATGAAAATTGCGTTCCTTGTTCCTCTATCCTCCATAAGCCCATATTGCAGTTCAGAAGTTTCTGGCCTTAACTTGTTTTTAATTCGACTCAGAACAATTATCAACAAAATCTTTATTATGTGACTCATAAGACTGATTGTTCTATAATTTCCGCAGTCAATAGTTCTAGGAATTTTAGGCAGAATTATAAATACTGATTTCCAGAGACCGTCAGGCAATACACCAGACTCATATATGCCATTAAACTCTTCAAAATGAATATCCATGCCCAGATCTTCTGGGGGTGTATCATTTCCACTGAAATTTCATCAGGTCCAGAGACATTACCTTGTTTCATGCTTTTCATTGCTTTAGTTCTTCTTTGGTAATAGGTGGGCCAGAATTTGGATGTTTATTTTATGGGGTTCCCCTCCATTAATCTTCAAAAAGCTGATCTATATACTGAATTCAACTGTCACATACTTTAGTTGGATACGTCTGCTGATCCTATGCATCCTGTAGAGGTTTTCTAAATTGCTGTAATTTCCTTAATTTTCCTGTGCATTTCTTTGCTGTTATTAATATGACCTTCTACTTCATTGCATTTTTGATTCAGCCATTCTTCCTTTGCAATATTGCACAATTGTTTGCTCTGTGACATTGATTGTCTGTCCATAAAGTGACGTTAGGCACAGGAGTGTCTAGAGCTGTGAGGGAATGTTATGCTAGTAGTGGGTGGGGTATGGAGGGTGTGGTTAGTGAGTAGAGGTGTTGATCAGGCTTACTGCTTGTGGAAAATAATCGTTTTGAGGCTGCTTGTCCTGGCGTGGATGTTACAGATCCACAATTCCTTTGTCGTAAAGAGATTTTTGGGCATATTGTCCATTAGGAAGAAGGGTCGGGATATTAATGCTAAAGTTGTAAAAGTTACAATGATTCCAAAATACGCAGAATTGTGTGCAGCTCTGGTCCGAACTGCTAGGAAAGATATCGATGAGTGAAAGTGTGCAGGGAAAATTCCGCGGACATTGCTGGTGTTTCAGGAAATAATTACAGTGATAGGTTGAACAGGTTGGGACTTGATTACCTGGAATACAAGGGAATGAGGGGGTATCCGAGCAGGGTTCCAACTTTTCTACGCCATTTGCCCCTACAATTAAAGAAAGGGTCCATGGATCCTAGGTTCCAAGCCCCGCTAGAAACATAGAAATCTATGATGGTATAAAAAGGATGAATGCAGGTCGGCATTTTCCACTCAGGTTGGGAAAGATCGTGAATTTAATTGAGAATGTGACACATTTAAAGGGTTTCTGAGGGGGAAGTAAGAGATAAAGGTTCAATTGTAGTATTTGAGAGAAGTTTGGGTATGTAAATGAATGAGGGAGGTATAGAGGGCTATGGTCTGGGTGCAGGGGGATGGGACCACACCGAACATGACACGGACTGGATCGGCTAATAGACCTATGTCTGCGCTCTGAGGGCTCTGTGAATTTAATTTGATCGTTCGACACATATTCGACATTTGTTGCCGACGGGTGTTATCCAACAATGTGTTTTTATTTTGGACCAGCGTCTGCAGTGCCGAGAGTTCTGTAGAGCTGGAACTACCATGAGATTTGCTGAATGCACTTCGACAGGGTAAATACAACCAGTGGAATTTTAGGATCACCATCACAAAATGGCTGAATGTTCAGTTCATCTTTGCATTAATGAAATTCAGAAAATGTCACTTTGAGTGTGTTATTTCCTTTTTCGGTTATCTTTGCGAGCCACTTCCTCCGTCGCCAGGGCAACCGCTCAGCAGAGCTGGAAGGAGAGTTGAACATGTTTATCGCTCTCCGGTTATTGACTCTCGGAGGAGAGACAGGGGCCTCAGCAGCCGCGGTTGATACGAGGAAACTTTGAGCTTTCACTGGGCGGGATGGATGATGGCTGTGTTGGAATAAAGAAACAACTAATGATTGTAGAGATTGCATTTATGCAATTCTGTTCACTGTGTCAAACATCTTGCAGTCAGTCAGTGCTTTGTGCATCAAAAGAACAAAAATATCTCCTGTACATATTTTCCTGTGCTATATTTTAAAATTTATATTTACAACATTTTGTTCCTGTTGTGCGACGGGGAAAGTGGCTGCTAATTGACCTGGGCTACACCGCACTCAACAATAAAATAATGAACAAGTATGTTCAGTGTAACTGTGGAGACAAGTTGAAATGTAACAGCACCCTCTTTGTGACCCAGTGCCCATGTCTCCCGGCTGATCCCTGTCCAGACAAAGGATCATCAGGCTCCAGTTCTGTCACGGGTTGGTGTGGGAGTGTAAATGTTTGAACTGGGATTAGCTGAGACACTGCCGCATATTTCCGGCAACAAAGTGCCCTGGGAGAGTTGGTGCTTGAGATACAATCTTGGGATGGGGGCTCCAGGAATATGGAACTGTCAGTGTCTGGGCTTCAGTCTACGTTGGTGATTTTACAGATGCGGCTGGATGTTCCTCCTTCCGCAATGAAGCAGACGTCTCCGGGGGCTGGATATTGGTAGCGTGAATCTCTCAGTGTGAGATGTGGAAAAAATGTGCGAGGCTCCCGGTGTGGGCTGTGACCCTCTGGGGTTGCATCCTGCGATACCTCACTTGTTTTGACTCAGATAAAATGAATCAGGGAATCAAGTTGTCCGCGTTTATGAGATGTTGAGCGAGTATTTCTGTTCTGTGCTCAGATGTTTGTTTCTGAAGTTCCTTTGGAAGCAAAGCAGAGAATGAGTTCCCATTCCATCCCTCACAGGGAGAGGTTGTGATTAAATACGCTGTTTTGTGTTTGCACCGGTAGAAATAGACCGGGGTTTCAGAGCTGAATTCACATTTGGAAATTCCCCCTCACTCTCACCTGTCTATCTGCCAGTGGGAGTCAAAGAGAAACTCTAGATGCTGAAGATGGAACAGAACATGGAACAGTACATCACAGGAACAGGCCCTTCGGCCACAATGGTGTGCCAAACCAGCTGAAAAGTAAATCAAACCCCCCCCCCCAAAAAAAAACTAATGACTCCTACCTACACAATGTCCGTATACGCTCAATCTTCCTCACACACATGTGCCTATCTAAACGTCTCTTAAACGCCTCCGATCTATTTGCTTCCACCACCATAACAGACAGCAGATTCCAGGCATCCACAATTCCCTGAGTAAAACAACTTACCCTCACATTTCCATTGCATCTACTCCCTCACACATTCATTGCATGTCTTCTGGTATTAGACATTTCAAAAGAGGGAAACGATACTCCCTGTCTACTCTACCTACGTCTTTCGTAATCTTATAAACCTCTATCAGATCTCCCCTCAGTCCCTACCGCTCCATGGAGAACAACCCAAGATTTTCCACTAAAACCTGGATGAATCCATTCTGACGAAAGGTCAGGAAACCGAATCGGTAACATTTCCCCTCTCCCAACAGCTGCTCCTTACCTGCTGAGCGTTTCTTGTGATTCTCGTTTCTCTTTATTACATTCACCTGGAACATTTTAAATCTCCTGCGAATGGATCAGCGCACCAGCGCTGGTTTTGTGACAGTTGATAGAAGAGCGAAGAAACCACACAGCTTTTCCCAGTGCATTATCCTGGTACCAATTGTCCTGTATTTTTACCCCGGAAATGCATTCAGTACAGTTGTTGATAACAAGGTTCAAAGAATAATCCGAGGAATGATAAGCATTATGCATGTGGAGCATTTGATGGCCCTGGGCCTGTGTTCAGTGGAGTTCAAATGATTGGCGGGTTAGGACAGGGGTGATTATTTACACCGACTGAATGACAAGAAGTTTGGTTGCAGTGAGAATGGAGAGGGTGTCTTGATTAGACGGAGAGTCTGGGATCTGAGAGTGCCGCCTCAGAATAAAGAAGCATCACTTTAAAACTGAGATGAGAGCAATTACTTTAGCCAAATGTTGGTTGATCTGTGGAATTTGATGCCACAGAGGGTGGTGGAGGCTGTCGTTGGGTATATTCATGTTCTGGATTGCTAAATAGGTTGCGTGCTATAGCAGGGAAGCAAGAATACGGGGTTGGAAAAAAAATCCTCCATGATTGATTTTGGAGCAGACTAGAATGACCGAATCACCTAATTCTACTCCTATGCATTATGATTTGTATCTTATACCATGACTGAGTAATGAGTTCTTTGTGTCCCATCACAAACAAGAGAAAATCTTCAGATGCTGCCAAGCAACACACACAAAATGCTGGAGGAATTCAGCAGGCCAGTCAGCATCTATGGAAGAGAGTAGAGTCGACATACAGATGCTGCCTGGTCTGAAGAGGTCCTGCAGCAATTTTGTTTGTGTTTCTTTGTATCCCATGTCAGGCTTTGGTAAGTGTGAGGGGCAGTTACAGATTTCTTCACTCGCATCGTAATATATGAGTTCAAGATTTAAGTTCCAATACGTTTAATTCTTTGTTCTGCTTTGTATGAGTAACATGCTTCATTATCTCTCTGGTTAAAGATAGACCTGACCTGCGAGATTTATTGGAAGAAAAGCCCACGACAGGAAGAAAATCACAACTGAAGACGAGTGAACAGCAACAATGAACCAGCCCGAAGACGGAGAGCAGCAAATGGAGATAACCCATCTGACTTGGCGTCTCCATTGATTCAGTCAGGAGAGAGTTTGGTGAGTCTTATGTACCCAAACACTGGTCCTTTAGACATTACATTTCTGTATCAAGGAAGGTAGGAAATAGCTGGAGTGGGACTGAATAAGCCTCGGAATACCAGTATGCATCTGCCAGACCCATTTGCACTCACTGCAGATTTGCTAATTACTCTGGGAACCCGCGCACATTCCCTCATATTGTTTGCTCATTTCAAACTCTTATCAGTTCTGCTGTTTCCTTGTTTGGCTGTGTTAGGTCACAATAATCTCAAAATGCGTTGAGAATTTCCTCCCTTTATAAGAGGCCGCAGTTTTCTCCTGCTCTAGTGATTGCAGAAATGTGGAATTACCCATGAACTACAGCAACATGCCATTGACTCCTCTGTCTATTGCAATCTGCAACAATATACTTGCCCTCGAGTATGTTGTCGCACAAGCCTCCGCAAACCCTCTTGAAGCCAAATGTCCCAGCACCACATTTCAGTCTTAACTAGCAAATGCCAACCAATAATTTACATTTGTATACCCTGTCGCCGTCAAGTGCTTTTCTACTAATAAATTGTCAGAAACTACGAACCTGTGATTAAGTATATTTAGGTTTTATAATGAAGTTATGTTCCCATTTGGCCCTGTACCAAAGGCATGGGTTATATCTGTACTTGAGATGAATAAATGTCCCTGCAGCCAGGACTGCTGGAGCTGCCGGGGTTAGTTTAAACTCAGTCGTTGCGGGATGGGAACCAGAGGGTTTGGTCAGATAATAGAAGAGTTGATATAAAGGTAGATGCGAAGTTCACAGAGACTGTGGGAGGATCGGATGTGGACAGGGCATCATGTGGTCAGTTGGAAATGTCTTTAATTCAATACAATATGTATTAAGAGTACGAGTAACTTAGAACATGGATGGTACATGTTATCACCATTACACAGACCGGGCTGTTACAAGGGCAGGATTGGTGTTTGATGCTCCAGGTTTTACTTGTTTCATAATACATATGGGGGAGGGGGTGAAAAGCGGAGAATTGTCTTTACTAATTAGGAATCATATGACAGTTACATAAGCAGAGGACATCAATGTGGGTGGAAATCAGAAAAGGGAAGGGAGCTATCATTCTGTGAGTATTCTATAGGCCTCCCCCAAAGCCACTGGGATAATGAGAGCAGATAACTTGGCAGTTTTGGGAAAGGTGCAAAAACAACAAGGTTATTATCATTATTGATCTCAACTTTCCTGACGTTGATTGCACCTCCTTGTTCCAAAATGTGTCAATGGGGCAGAATGTGTTGTGTGTCCAGGAAGGATTCTTGACATGGTATGTGGATGGGCTAACTGGAGGATTTGCCATACTGTATCTAGTATGAGGCGATGATGCAGGTCAGGTGATAGATGTCAAGATGGGTGACCTTTTTGAGATAGAGACCACAACACCCCAACTTTTATCATTGTCATGGACAAAGATAGTAGCAGACGATACGAGGCAGTATTTAACCAGTGTTTGGATAGTTACAATGGTATTCGAAGCATCTTGGGGGTGTAAATTGGGAAAACATTCTCAAAGGGAAATGCCAGATGGAACTGTGAAGTTTGTTTCAGGAACACTTGAATGCGGTTCGGGGTAGATTTGTTCCACACACAGTGAAAGAATGTTTATATAAACGAACCGTGGTTCACAAGGGATGAGAACATTTAAGCAAAAGGGAAAAGGAAGCATTATTTAGGTACAGTAAGTAACATAAGTAACATTCAAGCGAGGCTCTAGAGAATTATATGGTACCCTGGAAAGAACTTAAGAAGCGACTTGGAGGTCGAAGGCAACTTGAGAAGTCCTTGGGAAGTAGGACGAAGGAAAACCAAAGGCATTCTACATGTGGGTGAGGAAGAGGAGGGTGAATAGATTGAGAGTAGAACTAGGACTACTCAGGGACAAAGGTGGAAACGTGCCTGGAGGATGCGGTGATAGGTGAGGTGCTTAATGAATGCTTTGCTTCAGTTACCAATGAGATGGACAGTGATTGTGATGATAGCATAGCAGCATGGCAATATTAAGAAAGAGATGTTCAATCTACCAATATACACAACATTACTACAGGAAGTGAGGGCGGAGGTTACGGGGCATTGACAATGATGATTGTATCCTCTCTGACCACAGGGATAGTAATACATGATTGGAGGCTGTCAAATGTTGTTCCATAATTCAATTGTCATGGTTCCGGTTGGCTGTTCCCCTTTAACGCTCCTTTCTCCCTAATTATGCCCTAATTTTTGTGGTGGCGTGTTGGGGAGGAAGCATTAAGAAGAGGGACGCCTCACGTCTTAATAAGCTGGTAAGGAAGGCGGGCTCTATCGTGGGCAAAGTACTGGAGAGTTTAACATCGGTAGCTGAGCGAAGGGCGCTGAGTAGGCTACGGTCAATTATGGATAACTCTGAACATCCTCTACATAGCACCATCCAGAGACAGAGAAGCAGTTTCAGCGACAGGTTACTATCGATGCAATGCTCCTCAGACAGGATGAAAAGGTCAATACTCCCCAATGCCATTAGGCTTTTCAATTCTACCGCCAGGACTTAAGAACTTTTTTTAAAAGCTATTATTAATGCTTTTTGAGATAGTGATTTAGATGCATATCATATTCTTTACTGAGTTAAGTATTGTATGTAATTAGTTTTGCTACAACAAGTGTATGGGACATTGGAAAAAAAGTTGAATTTCCCCATGGGGATGAATAAAGTATCTATCTATCTATCTATCTATCTATCTATCTATCTATCTATCTATCTATCTATCTATCTATCTATTTCAGTCATTAGATCTCCATTGCTGCTAGTTTACTCAATTACCATACACCTGGTTTTCATCAGAGACTGTGAAATTAATCCGATGGCGACGCGATCACAGGTTGCCAGTTTGTTGGTCTATTCCCATGTGATACTTTGTTTCTCGACTGCTTAGAACTGTTTGTTCTAAGTTCAACTCCAGTCTCAAGATATTCCATGAAAACCCTGTCACCGTGTCAAGACTCCATGTCAGAGCTCCGTGTCAAGATTCCTCCAGTTTACTGTTCAACGTTCACGCCTGCGCCCGCATCCCCAACTCAATCTCCATGCCGGTGTCCTGCACTTGGGTTCTGCTCAGTCGCTCTGTGCGACATCAATAAACCCAATGGGTTTAATCCTGGGGATTATAGAACAGTGAGTGTTACATCAGGGGTGGGCAAACCCTTGGAACTCCACTTGAAAACAATGAAAGACTGTTCCTTATCTTGCACCGGTGGTTGAACTTGACAGCGGTGAAGGCAAGGCTCAAGGCAAGGCAAGGCTCCAGGCGACGCAGGCTCCAGGAGGAAGGTGAAGGGAAGAGATACAGACAAGGGGTATGGACAAGAACAATCCAGCCCAAACAAGAATCAGTTTCCTCAACAGAAACTGGGGAAAACCTGGAATAAGGAACATGGACCGGACTGTGAACCGGAAGGCGCTACGATCTTAATGTGTTTCCCCGGAAAGGAGCTCCAAACCCACCAGACAAAGCAAGACTACCCAGACACACCAAGTCAAGAGACCAGCTCTACCACCCAACAAACCAAAAACTAAAGCTACAAGACCTACACAAAAGAACATAGTTACATATAGTTACAGTTAACGTATAGTTACAACAGTGCAGCCAATACCATAATTGATTTTAAAAAAACCATGGGCACAGTGAAAAAATAGTCCAAAGATGTTAAAAGATTCTAATTTTGAAAGAAACCATGACACAAAAGGGATTACTCCCGCTATGGACTTCCAAGGCGCCTGTGGACAATGAAAGCTCCGTCAGACCCAGCCTCGCAGACGCAGCACACAGTGAAAGTGCCCCGACCGCAGCGGACTCCGAGTCCGTCGAACCCGTTGTGTTAAAGTTAGACCTGAGGTGAGAGATGTATTGGAAGAAATGCCCAAAATGGAAGCAAACCACGAGCGAAGACGAGGGGACAGCAGCAAGTTAACCTGCCCGAGGACTGAGAGCACCAACTGGAGAGAACCCATCTGACTCAGAGTTTCCAGTGATTCAGTCAGGAGAAAGTCTCGTGAGTCTCATTTACCCAAACACTGGTCCTTTAGACATTACATACCTGCACAAAGGAAGGTAGGAAATAGTTGGGATGAGACTGAAAGTGCCCAGAAGTACCAGTTATGCCTCTGTCAGACCAGTTACAATCAGTCCAGGTCTGGTAATGTGCTGTCAGTATCCCAGCTCTTTAAAGTCACTCACATTCCCTCAGTGTTTGCTCATTTCAATATCTTGCATCTTGTGAAAAAGCTTTTGGTCACTTCTGAGTGGGGAGAGGTAGACAAAGGGGAGAGTTTATACTTAATATCTTTAAAAACAAGTAATTCTTTGAACTTACTTGCTGCAAACTTGCTTGACCTTTTCTACTTGGAGTGACGGAGAATGAGGGGTGACCTGATAGAGGAGTATAAAATGATGAGAGGCATTGATCATGTGGATAGCCAGAGGCTTTTTTTCCCCCAGGGCTGAAATGACTGATATGAGGGGGTATAGTTTTAAGGTGTTGGAGGTAGGTAGAGGGGGGATGTCAGGTGAGTTTTTCCACACAGAGTGGTGGGTGTGGAATGCATTGCTGGCGACGCCTGTGGAGGTGGATAAAATAGGGTTTTAGATAGGTAAATGGAGCTAAATAGGTAAATAGACTTTTAGATAGGTAAATGGAGCTCAGAAAAATAGGTCTGGGCAGTTGGGTAATTCTAGACAGTTTCTAGAGTAGGTTACATGGTCGGCAGAACGTTGTGGGCCAAAGGGCCAGTAGTATGCTGTTGGTTTCTATGTTCCATGTTCAAACTTACGACCTATACCCTATATATTCCCAACCAAATGATTGATATAGATGACAAGTAACAATAGGTGTAACCATGGGGAACATCACTAGGCACTGGCCTCGAGTCCAATAAACAGCCTCTCACCATCACCCTCTAATTCCTGCTATTCAGCTGTTCCCAGACTCTGGGGCTCTGTAGCAAACACAATGTTCAGGAAGATTAGTCAATAGTTAAAGTGAAAAGGGAATTGTTGCTTCCTGAAAGGTCACGTATCCTGTCTGATTCCCTTGTTTATGGGAACTCCTCCCTTGTTTATGACTTAATTTATCCTGGGTCTTGTCCTACTGGGTCACGCTGCTTCTGATAACCCACATTCCCAACCTCCTTTCTCCCCGCCAGTGGCCCCATACCCTTTCCCCATTTACCCCACACCCCCACACGTAGACTGATCCACATCACCCACATCCTCCCTCCCAGCGAGGGGAACCACAACTAATTGATCCCACAGTCTCGGCTCAGACATGAAACTAAAACCAGATCTTCAAGACCAGACAGCCTGGACTGTCCAGCCATCCGGCTCGGTCGCAGCCCACTTCCACTGCAGCCGACGCTCGATTTACACAAACCTGTGATCAGCCCCTTCCTCACCGTCGCCTAAACAGGAGACCTACCGGCATCAGCTGGATTCGGAACTGTGCTGCACTTTGCAGAACGTCCCTATGGCACCACTGGAGGGCGAATGGACAACACAGAGGGTTTGACTGACCTGTCCTTTCAATTTCACACCCCTGAACTCCACATCAACTCCATCCAACCAAATCTGGGCAAACTTCACTGACCAGCAAATATAGTGTATCTCAGCGATCAGCTGTTTGATTGATACACTGACTTAGAGGAAGGGGTATCTGTGGTCCACGTTGTCAGTGTTTAGTTTGTCAGGAGACATAGACTGCAGTGATGAGAGGTCTTCTGTTAACTGATATAAATCTGTGTTTACACTGCTGTCAAATCCATTTTACATCAGTAAAACCATTGTTTATGAAATCAGTAAACAAACAGGATCCTGCAATGACTGGCCCAATCCAAACCAGATCACCCTGGAAAGTCCTCTCCAGAAACATTTGGGTTTTGTGACCCAGTTCGAGAAAAAGGCCAATGCCCACTCCTTCAACAACATGGGAAAGCCGGGCACATAGCAGGGGACTCTCCTGATTCAGTGATGAAATATGTTAAGTTTCCTTCATTGTTCTCATGAAATCATTAAAAATGTCAATTGAACATCTTTTGAAAACAACTTCTCACCCATATGTGACGTCACTCTGCGCCCCCTCATGCCTGATGTCAGGTATGTGTTCCCCACACTGGGATTTGATATCACTCTGCGTCCCCTCATGCCTGACCTCACGTGTGAGTTCCCCCACACTAGGATCTGACGTCACGTGTGCACTTCCTTACGTCACACTGGTGCTGAGACGGTTGAATTTTACCGGCTAAGGTAACAGCTACCTGACCCACCCACCCCACCCGACAGTCAACAGAGGCGTTACCCTCTTCACATTGGTGAGAAGTGATGTCAATCACTGCTTACACCCAATAACGGAGATGGACCTGCCGAGAGGGCGTTACCCCTGCTGGCACCGACTTCCGCTCCCGTCCTCAAACTCCCATTCAAAACAGATCAAATCTCAAAGTAAATGTCCAGCCATTTTATTTAATTACATTTCCCTCCACGTGAAGTTAGGTGTGTTCGTGAAGTGACTTCTGTGGCCGGATTATAATGTATTGCTGACAGAGAGGAGGAGACCGCTCGGCCCATTGGTTTGATGCAGGCTACTCGCAGAGTGAGTGATCTGGCAGAATGACGAGGGTGAGGGATTTTACTGAGATGATAAAGATGGTGTGAGAGGGAGTGAGTCTGAGAGGTTGTTTGTGTCAAGGAGCAGGATGGGGAAGGAGCCCATTGACAGTGGGGAAGGGGGTGAAGATGGTGTGAGAGGGGTGTGAGTGAGAGGTTGTTTGTCTCTGTGGAAGGAGCCCATTGACAGTGGGGAAGGGGGTGAAGATGGTGTGAGAGGGGGGTGAGTCTGAGAGGTTTTTTGTCTCTGAGGAAGGAGCCCATTGGCAGTGGGGAAGGGGGTGAAGATGGTGTGAGAGGGATGTGAGTCTGAGAGGTTGTTTGGGGGATCAAGGAGCAGGATGGGGAAGGAGCCCATTGACAGTGGGTAAGGGGGGTATATTATTGAAAGGATGAAGATGGTGTGAGAGGGGTCGGACAGGATACAGAGGCGAGCAGAAGGATTCACCACATTGGGAGGCAAACACCGGCATACTGTTGATCTGCAAGTGTGGCCGATGGTCCGGGCAAAGTGGATTGGAGTCGTGTTGGGGGGCAAGAATGAACTGGTCTTGAGTCTTATTGAATGACAGAATGCACTGAACGGGCTGAGTGGCCTGCTCCTGTTTCTGGTGTCTTGGTGTTAAAAGAGAATGAATAACCAGACCCTTCTTGGGTCTGCATGATGTTCCAGTGGGTGTTGTAGGGACCGGTGCTTGGAGCCCAGTTGTTTCCAAACTGTGTCAACAACTTGGCTGAGGGAACAAGTTTAACATTTTCAAGACTGCTCTTGAAAAAAATGTATATTTGTACATTGTTAATGACAGAAAATCTATATTTATGATTATTGACACAACATATATTTGTATATTGTTAATGACATAAACTTGTATTTCTATATTGATAATGGCGCAGAATTGTATAATTTGTCATCTGAATGTACTTGCCTGTGATGCTGCTACAAGTCAGTGTTTCTCCGTCCCTGTACCTTTCCATATTGTGCACTTGGCAATAAATTCAATATTTGTTTCTGCTACAGAAGTGGGTGATCTCACAGTTCCCACATTGGGCTCCAGCTGACCTGTTTCTCCAACTCACTCCTTTTACCTCAGTTTCCCTGAAACCTCTTGACAAGAGACGCAGAACATTGAACAGTACAGTACCAGAACAGGCCCTTCGGCCCAAAACGTTTTGCTCAGCTAATTAAATTAGGAGTCAAATGGCTAACTAATCCCTTCTGTCAACACAATGTCCACACGTCCCTCACACTCATGTGCTGATTTAAATATCTCTTAAAAGTCACCGCTGCGTCTGCCAGAACCAGCACCCCGGGCAACACATCCTAGCAACCCGCCACTCTCTCTGGTAATAACACTTGCCCCTCACATCTCCTTTCAAACTACTCCCCCTCACTTTAAATACATGGCCTCTTCTATTAGACATGTCTAAACAGGATAAAAAATATTGTCTGCCTTCTCTATCTCTGCCTCTCATAATGTTATACACCTCCATCGTCTCACCCCAGCCTGCAGGGCTCCAGAGAAAACAATCCAAGTTTGTCCAACCTCTCATTATAGCTCATGCCCTCTAATCCAGGCAATATCCTGGTAAACCTCTTCTGCACCATCTGTGCGTTAAGTAATGAGGGACTGAGGTGCAGTGGCTAGGGAGGGAGGTAGAAAGTACATTGTATTTATTGTAAGAGTTATCAGGTATAAGAATGAAAATGACTTTAACGATTATTTGGACTTTGTTGAGATTGTACCTGGAATATGGTGTAAAGTCCTGCCCCACCCCAATACTAACACGGGCTATATAGACCAAAGAACAAACTGCCGGAGGAACTCAGTGGGTCGGGCAGCATCTGTGGAGGGAAATGGACCGTCAACATTTCGGGCTGAGACCCTCCCTCTGGCCTGAGAGTGGACGGGAAATAGTCCGAGAAAAGAGGTGAGGGGTGGATCCAGGTGAGGGGGAGGTGGGAAGGTGGAAGGTGGAATTCCATGGAGGATTAACAAAGAGGTGAGAGAGTATTTGTTGTAGAGAGTGCAACAAAGATTCACCAGACTGATCCCTGGAGTGGTGAGGTCATCATATGAAGAAAGATCAAATGTGATAGCCCTTTCATTTAGAGAATCGAGGACTGAGAGGTGAACACATTGAAATGCACAACATCATTACCGGTTGAACAGGGATCCCAGTCTCTGGAAAAGGGGGTGGACTGTCCGGGACTGAGATGAGGGGAAATGTCTCCACTCCGAGGGTGGTGAATTTCTGTAAATCCCTACCACAGAGGGCGGTGAAGACTCGGTGATCGTCCTCACATAAAACAGAAGCCGGCAGATGTGTGGAGACCGAAGGGATCGAGGAAATGAGGATCGGGCAGAAACATGTGGCTGAGATGGGAGAGCAGCCGCCATCTTGTTGATGGTTGGAGTGGCTGAATGGCCTCCTCCTGTTGCTTCTCGCTTGATGTTTCAGTGTTCCTGTTCAGTGAGGCCGGGGAAATGTGAATAGAAACATAGACTGATTTAAATAAAACCTGCACAATTCTGGTTTGGGTCTAAAATGTGTGCCGGACCGGGATGGGATTCAAACCCGTAACTGTGACCCGGGGGGTGGAGGGATGGGGAAGGGGAAGATGCAGAGGAAAATTTTAAAATATATCCAGTGTAATTATGAGATAATGTTTGAAATGCGGTGGGGGGGGTGGTGGTCGGGCAGCGTGTGAGGGGCGAGGAGTGGAGTCACCGAGTCACGTGGGAGACCGTCCACCAGTCATGTGATCCCGTTGTATCTCAGGGCTGCAGCATCTGCAGGTTCGTTTCCAAGGCCGCAATGACGGAGTAGACTCGATGGGCCAAACGGCCTAATTCTGCTCCTATGTCCTATGGAGCCGGTTTATTGTCGGGGAGACCCGCCCACCGGTCACGGTATCCTGTTTTCCGCTCTTATTCTGCTGCAGATCTGCAGGCTGCAGGTTTTTCCCGAGGCCCCGCCCCGGCTCTGTCGATGTGAAAATCGCATTGCGCATGCTCACAGTCTGCAGAATGCAGTGGTTTTTGGCCGGCGGAGTCCAAGTGACCGTTTTGTGCTGACGTGGATTTGTTGGAGAAATCTAATATTGGCCAATGAGTCCCGTTAACTTCCAGAACTGTCGACTTCGCCTCGCTTCCTGGAACTTCTCAAAAACGTTTTCACTTCAGATAAGCCGCTTTTAAGCCTGGTGATATGTATCTTCTCCCTAATGGGGGTAGGTGAGAAAAGGGAATGCCCAGGTTGTGGGGATCTTTGATTTTACCGAGAGAGCGGGAAGTCCAGAAGGAGTTCACGTAGGGAAGACTGGTTTCTGTGGTGAGCTGATCTGTGTCCGTAACTCTGCAGTTCCTTGCAGCCATGGGCAAAGCAGTCGCCATACCAATGTGACTTATGGTTTGTGATGCATTTTTATGATGCATTGATAAAATTTGCTGATGGGCAAAGCGTATATTCCAAAGTTCTTATGGTTTGTTCTAGCTTTGTTATTTTCAGATCTTTTATACAGTAGTATTGTGGTGAGCATTTGGTCCATAATGACAGATGAGGCAGCTCATTAAACCCAATAACAGTTTTACCGTGATAAACACAAAATAGACCGACCAGCACAACCCAACCAGTCTCATACAGACGGGAGGTGACCATCACACACCCCGGTTACAGTTAGTGTGACCCAGAAATACACAAGCAAGTAACTGTATAATCCAAGCTAAAAGGTAACAATAAATGAACTGGAACATCCCATCATAATCCCACAAAGGCATTTTAACACAAGAACAATAAACAGTGCTGCTCATTAGAAATGTAGGGGGCGGGCTGTTGACCAACCCCTCCTCCTGAGGACAATCAGTGATCGTCCTTGATCCGTTCTCCCAGCTGATTCCATCTGCTCATTCCCCACCCATCTTGTTCAACCTCTGTCCAGCCTGTATCCCACCACCTCAATGATATATATCAACATCTTGTTCAACCTCTGTCCAGCCTGTATCCCACCACCTCAATGATATATATCAACCATCTTGTTCAACCTCTGTCCAGTCTGTATCCCACCACCTCAATGATATATATCAACATCTTGTTCAACCTCTGTCCAGCCTGTATCCCACCACCTCAATGATATATATCAACCATCTTGTTCAACCTCTGTCCAGTCTGTATCCCACCACCTCAATGATATATATCAACATCTTGTTCAACCTCTGTCCAGCCTGTATCCCACCACCTCAATGATATATATCAACCATCTTGTTCAATCTCTGTCCAGTCTGTACCCCATCACCTCAATGATATATATCAACCATCTTGTTCAATCTCTGTGCAGTCTGTATCCCACCACCTCAATGATATATATCAATCATCTTGTTCAACCTCTGTCCAGTCTGTGCTGCCTGGGGTGATGGTAGTGGCAGATACATTGGGACTTTTAAGAGATATTTAGATCAGCACATGAATGTGAGGAAAATGGAAGGGTATGGACATTGTTCTGGCAGATGAGATTAGTGTAGTTGGCCATTTCATTAATTGAATAGACTGAGCACTGTGCTGTACTGTTCTATGTTCTGTGTCTCTTGTTTGAGAGGTTTTGGGGTAATGGAGGCAAAAGGAGTGAGTGGGAACAACAGGTCACTGGAGCCCAGTGTGGCAAAAGGGAGATCACCCACTTCTGTAGCAGAAACTGAAATCCTGGGTGTGTTAAAATGGAGGGTTTAAGTGCAGTGGTTAGAGAGGGAGGTGAAAGGTACATTGTATTTATTTTAAGAGTTATTGGGTATAAGAGTGAAATGACATTAACAATTACTAGCGTTTTGTTGAGGTTGTACATGGAATATGGTGTAAAATCCCTCTCCCCATACTGACATGGGTTATATAGACCTGCTGTTGAAGAAAGGCTTAAAAAAATAAACCAGCAAACTATAGACCAGTGCTTCTGACATCAGTATTAGAAGCACTGCATATATAAGTATTTGTAAAGACAAGACTGACTTGGAACAGTCAGCATGACTTTGTTTACTCCTGGCAACACACACAATTTTTTTTTTGATGAGGTTATGGGGTATGTTACCAGGAAAGTAGATAAAGGCAATGAAGCGAATGTTGTTTACATGGTCTTTTGCAAGCATTTAATAATCCTGCGTGGGAGGTTGGTCAAGAAAATTCATTTGCATCACGTTCAACGAAAGGAAGTAAATTGGAGTAGACAATGGCATTTTGGGAGAAGGTGGACTGTGATGGTAGATGATTGTCTCCATCAGAAGTTGGACTGTGATGGTAGATGATTGTCTCCATCAGAAGGTGGACTGTGATGGTAGATGATTGTCTCCATTAGAAGGTGGACTGTGATGGTAGATGATTGTCTCCATCAGAAGGTGGACTGTGATGGTAGATGATTGTCTCCATCAGAAGGTGGACTGTGATGGTAGATGATTGTCTCCATTAGAAGGTGGACTGTGATGGTAGATGATTGTCTCCATCAGAAGGTGGACTGTGATGGTAGATGATTGTCTCCATTAGAAGGTGGACTGTGATGGTAGATGATTGTCTCCATCAGAAGGTGGACTGTGATGGTAGATGATTGTCTCCATCAGAAGGTGGACTGTGATGGTAGATGATTGTCTTCATCAGAAGTTGGACTGTGATGGTAGATGATTGTCTCCATCAGAAGGTGGACTGTGATGGTAGATGATTGTCTCCATTAGAAGGTGGACTGTGATGGTAGATGATTGTCTCCATTAGAAGGTGGACTGTGATGGTAGATGATTGTCTCCATCAGAAGGTGGACTGTGATGGTAGATGATTGTCTCCATCAGAAGGTGGACTGTGATGGTAGATGATTGTCTCCATTAGAAGGTGGACTGTGATGGTAGATGATTGTCTCCATTAGAAGGTGGACTGTGATGGTAGATGATTGTCTCCATCAGAAGGTGGACTGTGATGGTAGATGATGGTCTCCATTAATCGTTGGGTCCGCTGCTGTTTGTCATCTATATTAATGATTGGGATGGTAATGTTTTTAACTTGATAAGCACATTTACATGTGACACCAAGATTAGGGGTGTAGTTGACAGAGAGGCAAATAATCTATCATAGGTTACAGGGATCTGGAACAGCTGGAAATACTGAGCTGAAAATGGCAGAAGGAATTTAATGCAGGCAAGTGCGAAGTGTTGTGCTATGGTAGGTCTTACACAGTAAACAGTAGAGCACTAACGTTGCGGTGGAACAAAAGGATCTGGGAATAGAGGTCCATAATTCATTGAAAGCAGTGTCACAGGTAGATAGGGTGGTTAATAAATGCTTTTGGCATAGTGACCTTCATCAATTAAATTATTGACTACAGGAGATGGGATGCTATTTTGATGTTGTATATGACATCGGTGAGTCCGAATTTAGAGTATTGTGTGTAGTTTTGGTCACCTACCTACAGGATAGTTTTGGACTTTAATCCTTGAAATGCTAAAAATTGAGAGGAGACTTGATAGAGCAGTGCAACATGAAGATGGGTGGAGATAGGTAAATGCAAGCAGGTCTTTTCCACTGAAGTTGGGTGGAACAACAACCAGAGATCATGCATCATGGGTGAAAGATGAAAAGTTTTAGTGGGACATGAGTGGATAAGTCTTCAATCAGAGGGTCGAGAGAATGTGGAACGAGCTGCCAACAGAAGTGGTACATGCGAGCACGATTTCAGAACCGATGGGAAATCCGCCAGGACCCTGGTGAAGTCGTTGTCGGACAGCATGATGGAGTCGAGGTGAGGGGCTGGCAACTGGGCTGCACCAGGGAGAACGTCTGAAAGGTCTCGGCGTGGACCAGTCTCTGCCTCGGCAGGTCGACCAGCAGGCAGTGAGCCCGCAAAAAGTCCGCACCCAGAAGCGGTTGGGCTACGGCGGCCAGTGTGAAGTCCCACATGAACCGGCTGGAGCCGAACTGTAGCTGCACCGTACGGGTGCCGTAGGTCCTAACTGTGCTGCCGTTCATGGCCCTCGGGGGGGACCCGGTGCCCTGCTGCGGGTGTCGTAACTCGTCGGAGGTAAGACGCTGATCGCGGCACCGGTGTCGACCAAAAAACGGCGTCCCGACCTCTTGTCGCACACATACAGGAGGCTATCCCGATGGCCTGGCCAGCCGCCGTAGCCATCAGCGGCGGCTGGCCCTGGCGTTTCCTCGGAACTTGCAGGGCGGGCGACAACGGCGGGCTTCTGCGCCCCACCGCTGGTGGTAGAAACACCATTGCTCGTTGGGCTCCACACCCCGGCCTTTGGGTTTAGCGGGCTCTGCGGCCGGGCCTGGTCTGGTTTGCTGCTGGGAGCGTGGCCTGGTGATCTGTGCGATGGACGCCCCACTCACCTTCTTGGCATTCCACAGCAAGTCCGCCCGGGCTGCCACATTCCGGGGGCCGCTGAAATCCGCGTCGGACAGCAGCAGGCGTATGTTCTCGGTCAGCTGCTCCAGGAATGCCTGCTCAAACATGAGGCAGGGCTTGTGTCCGTCGGCCAGAGACAACATCTCATTCATTAAAGCTGATGGAGGCCTGTCTCCCAAACCATCCAGGTGCAGTATACGGGCAGCCCGCTCGCGCCGTGAGAGTCCGGAAGTCCTTATGAGCAGGGCTTTGAAGTCCGTGTATTTGCCGTCCTCCGGGGGCGACTGTATGAACTCCTCAACCTGGGCGGCTGTCTCCTGGTCGAGGGAGCTCACCACGTAGTAGTAACGGGTGTCCTCTGAGGTTATCTGCCAAACGTGGAATTGGGCTTCTGCTTGCTGGAACCATAGGTGAGGTCGCAGCGTCCAGAAGCTTGGCAGTTTCAACGGAACCGCATGAACAGAGGCGGCGTTGTCCATCTCCGGTCCAAATATCGTTTGGACCGTCGGGGTCACCAATTGTAGCGGTGTGCTACACGCAGCACTGAAATAACGACACGGAGTCGGTAAACTGCAGTTAAAGAAGAAGATTTTATTCGAACCTCACAGCCTCGCTTTAAAGCCTCCCTGATCCCGCCCTCCCCGGGCGCGGATGCTGTAGGGGGCATGTACTCACTGTTCCGCGTGGGCTTTTCCCTTTGTTGGTGAAGCAGACCTGGCGCCCTTTTGGGACTGGCCTTTGTGCCGGCGCGCGCCGATTTGTGAGCCGGTTCGAGTGCGCTAGGAAGTGGGTCGCCACAGATGGGGGAATATGGCTACTGTGCAGGTGGGTGGGAACAGGTGGTTTAAATGGCTCAGATAATGTACCTGTACTGTGATCTGTTTCGATATGACTCTCTAACCATGACTCCTTGATCACAGACAAAAGTTTGATTGAGTAAAGATCCAAAATTAATATCAGACTTGAATAATTCACACCTTAATTCTCCAAGAATACTCTACAGCCTGGATGTGTTTAAACTGCCCACACGCTCCCTGTCACGGATATTTCGTAACCAGGGAAAAACAAAATGCTGGAGTAACTCAGCAGGTCCGGGTAGTATGTATGGAACTGAATACAACGAGAACGTTTCGGGCCGAGACCCTTCAGTGGAACAGGAAAGGAAGAGGCAAGAGGCAATATCATTGATTGATTTGGAAGGTGCAGGTTGCTTTTGTGTGAGACTCGGAGCTCAGGGTTTGTGTTTAAACAGCTGCCTGCATATTCCTCAGAACAGGGAGCAGCCTTTCTGCTGAAACCAATTCAAACTGGTTTGACATTTCACTCTCTATCACATAAACAAAGTCACTTCTGTGTTCTGTTTAACTATTTCTCCATATGCAAATGTGCTAAACTGTTAATAGTTTGCAAGGAACCTGTAACATGTCATAAACGACACTGCCAATGGGCTTGAACCAGCTACCTTACCAGTTACAGTTACTGTCCTGTTTGCTGTGAGTTTGCAGAATTTATTTTTTTTTACTTCAAACTCTCATTATCTGAAGTTGTTTTTAAACTTTTTTTTCACGATACTTTAAAAAAAAGATCCACGCCATTCCCAACTGTGACATTCCTTAATACAAAGACACGACACAGTGTATGAAAAGTGCATCTTTCCCAAAATTGCCAATAACCCTTAAAATATTGTTGATGTAAGGGTAAAGGTGAGGGGCAGAATGAGGTGGAGAGAGAGAGGGGTTGAGCAGGGAGAGGGGAAAAAGTCAGGGCGAGGGTCTGTTATGTACCCCGTAAATGGGTGTCTAACCAGCAGAGAAAGAAGAATTCATTGGAGTCTGGTGGTACTATACTAAAGGTGTTTATAAATAAAAATAAGCAAAACCATATCAATAATGCAAATATACATATAAAACCAGTTAGCAGTAATAACCTAAAAGTGTAGGAATAATAATAATAATAATAATAATCAATAATAAACAAGCTCTATTGATGTCTAGGGGTCAATAAATTGTCATAGAAAAGTATAAAGTTCAGTTCAGTTCATGAGTGCTGATGTAGTTATAGTTGTTGTATTGTAATCAGAGACAGAGAACGAGATGTAACAGCTACAGTCAGGCAAACCTTCCTTTGCTTTCTTAATCCGTCGTATCGGTGTGGTCATTCAGTTATGACCTCTCCGTCCTTCAGCTAGACCGTTCTTCTGTGGTGGACTCGTCACTCTAACATGAGTGGACTCACACACAAGTCCCCACCGGCCCTGCGTTAACACTGTTTGCCTTAATGACCGACCTCCTGGTTCGGTCTTCGAAGCCCCACCTTTCTTGTGGGTTCCAACCCTCAACCAGTGTCCACTGGTGTGTCTGGAGGGTGTCTCTCCAGACCTGTATTTTTATCCCTACTAACGGGGACTCAGCTATCCATCACTCCTGAATGACTGTGTCCATCAGATAAGGCCACTCCTTCAATCCACTGACGATTATTTATGAGCAAACTATTGTCCTTGCAGCGAAACAGTAAATAATTCAAAAAGGAGTCACAATATAGTTAATCAGCAATTTCCCCCTCTCTCTTATCTGTCGTCAATGTTCTTGCTTGTTTTTCCGTCTCTCTTTCTCATGGTCAGCATAGCAACAGTAATAGTTTGTGTTTCTCAGGAGGGGAATGGTTAACTCTGTACCCCATTGCCATTCAGGTCTATTCATCACTCATAACAGGTCTATGAGGTGGACAGGGAGCAACTAAGATGAAGGTGAGACAGTGGAGTAGGTAGACCGGGGGTAGATGATGGGACACAATGGGGAGACAGTGGGAGGGAATATGATTAGAGAGAAAGGGACAGAGAGGGAGTTTGGTAAAGAAAATTTATTTGCTCCACGTTCAACGTAAGGAAGTAAATTGGCGTAGATAGTGGAGCTTTGGGCGAAGGCTGACAATGATAGTAGATGATTGTCTCCCTGATTGGGGGTTTATGACTGGTGGAGAGCCACGGAAATGGTAGTTGGGCCATTGCTGTTTGTCATCTATGATAATGTGTTTAACTTGATAAGCACATTTGCATATGTCAGCAAGATCAGGGGTGTAGTTGGCAGAGAGGCAAGTTATCGTAGGTTACAGTGGGCTCTGGCGCAGCTGCAAGTACTGAGCTGAAAATTGCAGATGCAGGGAAGTGCAAAGTGTTGCACTGTGTAGGTCTTACACAGTAAACAATGGTGCACTAAAGAGTGCGGTGGAATAAAAGGAATAAGACATTGCTGAGTTTGAATTTGTAGAATTGACTGCAGTTTTGGTCATCTATCTATAGAAGAGAAATAAATAAGGTTGAAAGAGTACTGGGAAAAGGTGCGGGTTGTTTTTCTGGGAGATTCCAAGCTCAGGGTCTGGTGTAAGCAGCTGTTTGGCCCTGCACATTCCACAGAACTACAGGCAGTTCTTCTTAAAGCAGAACTTTAGGCCATTCTGCTAAAACCATATCCAACTAGTTTGAAGTTTCCCTCTCATTTGGGTTTGAAAACATTCACATTATTAGTCTGCTTAACTATTTCTGCTGCAGGGAGGGTCAATGAATGTGAAAGCTGAATGTGAAATGTGAGTAGACTCTCACATGGTGGATTGGATAGTGGACAACTTGACAGATAGACCTCAGTATGTGCGGTTGGGAGACTGTAGGTCTGACACGGTGGTCAGCAGCACAGGAGCGCCGCAGGGAACCGTACTCTCCCCGGTCCTATTCACCCTGTACACATCAGACTTCCAATATAACTCGGAGTCCTGCCATGTGCAGAAGTTCGCTGATGACACGGCCATAGTGGGGTGTGTCAGGAATGGACAGGAGGAGGAGTATAGGAAACTGATACAGGACTTTGTGATATGGTGCAACTCAAACTACCTGCGTCTCAATATCACCAAGACCAAGGAGATGGTGGTGGACTTTAGGAGATCTAGGCCTCATATGAAGCCAGTGATCATTAATGGAGAATGTGTGGAGCAGGTTAAGACTTACAAGTATCTGGGAGTACAGTTAGACGAGAAGCTAGACTGGACTGCCAACACAGATGCCTTGTGCAGGAAGGCACAGAGTCGACTGTACTTCCTTAGAAGGTTGGCGTCATTCAATGTCTGTAGTGAGATGCTGAAGATGTTCTATAGGTCAGTTGTGGAGAGCGCCCTCTTCTTTGTGGTGGCGTGTTGGGGAGGAAGCATTAAGAAGAGGGACGCCTCACGTCTTAATAAGCTGGTAAGGAAGGCGGGCTCTGTCGTGGGCAAAGTACTGGAGAGTTTAACATCGGTAGCTGAGCGAAGGGCGCTGAGTAGGCTACGGTCAATTATGGAAAAATCTGAACATCCTCTACATAGCACCATCCAGAGACAGAGAAGCAGTTTCAGCGACAGGTTACTATCGATGCAATGCTCCTCAGACAGGATGAAGAGGTCAATACTCCCCAATGCCATTAGGTTTTACAATTCTACCGCCAGGACTTAAGAACTTTTTAAAAACTATTATTAATGCTTTTTGAGATAGTGATTTAGATGCATATCATATTTTTTTTTACTGAGTTAAGTATTGTATGTAATTAGTTTTGCTACAACAAGTGTATGGGACGTTGGAAAAAAGTTGAATTTCCCCATGGTGATGAATAAAGTATCTATCTATCTATCTATCTATCTAAAGAACACTACCGATGATTTTGAAACCATAACGTTACCAATTACAGTTGATGCTCTGCTTGCTGTGAGTTTCTGGAATTTTATCATTTCTTCCTTCAGACTCAAATTGTCTATATTTGTTTCTAAAACATTCTTTTCATGATTCCTTAAAAAATCAGTTTGTGACAGTCACCGGACCATGAGACACAGGAGCAGAATTCAGCCTATCAATTCAGCTCCGGCATTCCATCATGGCTGATCCCCGATCCCACTCAACCCTCTACATCTACCTTCTTGCCATATCCTTTGATGTTCTGAATGATCAGGAGACAATCAACTTTTGCCTTAAATACACCCACGGAATGTCCTCCACTACAGTCTGTGACAGATTCACTACTCTCTGGCTAAAGCAAATCCTTCTTTAGTCTTTTCTAAACGGTCGCCCCTCAATTTTAAGGCTGCAACCCCCATATTTGGATACCTTCACCACAGGACCCATCCTTTCCACATTCACCCCAGCCAGTCCTTTTAATAGTCAGTAGGTGTTCATTGGATTCCCCAGCATTTTTCTAAATTCCTGTGAGTACAGACCCAAAGCTGCCACATGCTCCTCATATGTGAACCCCTTCATTGCTGGAATCATCCTCATGAACCTCCTGTGGTCACTCAACAACGACAACACATGGTTTCTGAGATATTGGGCCCAAAACTGTTGATGACACTTGAAATATGGCCTGATTAATGTCTCATAAAGACTCAGAATTTTCTACTTGCTTTTATATTCTATTCCCCTTAAAATAAATGACAACATTGCACTTGCATTCTTTATCACAGTCTCAACCTATAAATTAACCTTCCAGGAGTCAGACCCGAGTACACCTGATTCCCTCTGCACCTCTGATGCTTGAACATTCTCCCATGCAGATGACAGTCTACATTGTTAGACAGGGATAGACGAGCGGTAGCTGGGCAGGAAAAAGGAGAGATGGAGAGGGATGAAGGCATGAGAGAGCGGGGAAGGGTGTGGGGAAAGAGGAAGGGGAGTTGAGCATGGGATGAGTAGAGCGCGGGAGGGGGATGGAGAGAGCTCGGGGTAGGTGGGGAAGGAGAGGGTGGGAGGAAATGTGGACGGGGGTGGGAGAAGAGCGCAGCGGGGAGGGGGGCAAGTGGGAGGACAGAGCGGGAAGGAAAGCGAGTGTTTTGTAATGAGCGACAGACACTATATAACCGAATAACCTCGGGTGTAGCGGCTCAGACTGACATCTCTTTGTATGGTGAGCACACCGCTCACCCAGCATCTCACTGAACTCCGTCCGGTTTCAACATCACAGTAAGTGTTGTCTCCGATTCTTCAGAACCAGGGAGCGTTTACAATGGGGTTTGGCTTTTGTCGGGCTCGGGAGGGAAGTCAGTGGGAGAAGGGAACTTTGAAATCTTCAAATTAACAAATTAATTATTGACCAAATGGATTAAAAGAAACAATTACCTTCAACTACAAACATTCTCCAGTTGGTTTCTACTGAGACGCTGTGGAAAAACCTTTCTGCAGTGATATGCGAAATATCCCCACAGGGCTGTGAAAGAGTCTCTCTCCCTCTTCGTCCTCCCTGACACACACTCACTCACATGCACAGGAAAAACTATTGAGAATACAGAGCTACTGTAAGATATTGGCATTCGGAACATCGTCGTGGACTATGCCACAGATCGATTCATTTAATTAAATCGCAAATATATATATATATATCAAAACTACAGATATTGGGTGTTTGAAGTGAAATAAACTACTGGAAACTCTCAAAGTCTAATAGCAATTGTAATAAGTAGACATTCAGATTGCAGACACTGGTGAACTTTCTTTTCTATATCATCGGTGTTTTAATGTTTTTTCCTGTTACAGAAATATTTAAATACAGTGTTAAATTAGCTTTGTTCACATTTGAAGGTGAGCGTGAAATGTTGAAGTAGTTAGTTCGTTTTCAGCAGAGAAGCCGCTCCCTGCTCCGAGGAATGCCTGCGTGTCAAAATTTGCCCTGCAGACAGGCAGCAGCTTGACACAGAAAATTGCACTGTGAGTCTCACAGAGCAGCAACATCGGCCCCTCCCCCATAGTTACTAAATGACTCTCGTCTGATGGTCTGGTGTAAAACTAGAAGAAAACGACTTGAAAATATACCCACAAGGAGACTGAACGTTCTTAGTGAATTAAGGTGAGAACAGTTCAGCTTCTGATATTTTGATATTTCTGATCTTTACTTCCAGTTGACATGTTTCCCATGTTTTGGATTACTGATCAAGAAGATATTCGCAAACAAGAGAACATCTGTAGATGCTGGAGCAACACACACAAAATGTTCGAGAAACTCAGCAGGCCAGGCAGCATCTTGGGAAAGAGTGAACAGTCAACGTTTCGGGCCGAAATCCTTCGGCAGGACTCCTTTCCCAGATGCTGCCTGGCCTGCTGAGCTCTTCCGGCATTTTGTGTGTGTTGCAAGAAGTTACTCGCTCTATTTTGTCCCTTCTGTCGGTCGAGGTATTTGTGTTCTTGTATTATCCTGTCTGCACGGTTGAGATTCTCCACAATTCATGTCAAGGTTAAAAATAGTTCCCAAATCAGGGGTTAAGATTCCAAAGCAAGTGTGCCAAAAGATGTTTAGTCAACACGGCTTCTGTTTCCAAAACCTGTGACTTCAGATGAATGCATGTCGTTTTTCTCATGACTGTGTTTATTGTTGGTGTTTCGAGCTGATTTCCTCAACGTCCTTTAAAAGAAAAGACGTTGATTCTGTTCAAGGTCTCGATACATAACAAACATTGGGGGTGGTGTGGTGACAGGCGGCATTGCAGAGTGAACATCATGATTTCACAGTGTGGGGCAGCAGGCTCGATGGGCTGAGTGGCCAATTTCTTGCTGGTCTGTGCACAAGAAAAGCTCTGACTACAGAGTTACTGTAAACTAAGTTAATAAGTACGGACCACGGCAAATAACCTCCTGTTGAACAAAAAACAACTATTGCAGTAATTAAATCATCCAGAACGTTGACCGAGATGATAAGCAACAATGAACCTAGCACCGACCCCCACTGCACCCCACGAGTCACTGGTCTCCAGTCAGAGAGTCAAACCATCTTCCACCACTTACTGGCTTCTCCCGCAAAACCAATGTCCAAACCAATTTACCACCTCATTCAGAATGCCAAACCTTCTTGACTGATCTCCCTGGTGGGACTCTGCCAAATGTCTTCCTACATTGTACTGAACTATATATTTTTAATTCAGTAAATTAACTGTTCTCTCTCCCAGAGCAGTAAGTGTCACGTTGTTCCAGTCTGATAACTGTCCAACAACATTCTTGCACATCATACTTTCACTGCTCTGGGGAGAAACGAACCATAAAAGTAAGGAAATGAGGGGGGGGGGGCGTAGAGACTTTGTGGAACTGTGCTGTTGCCCGTTGTCTGAGTCTAGGATCTGATGAGCCCAGGGCTGCTGCAGGACCATCCACACTGCAAGTGTCCTCTCAGGGCTGTGGGAACGAGTCTGTTTCAAAAAGCCTCGGATATCGCTGTGAACACAGTCCCAAATCGGCAGTGTCCAGTGTCCGGCTCTCTGGAAAGTGAAACGATAAAGATGGTTTCCCATCACTGACAAGTGGAGCAGCGGCATTACTGGCTCACGATGGCTGTGATTGTCCCAGGGATGAGGATGTGATCTTTGGCCGTCCAGCTGCACAGTTTGTTATTGGGGAACAGAGAAGAACACAGGAAGTGGATCTTCAGCCCGATGGACTCAATCGGAATTAATCCCCGAAGAGTCATCAGGAGGATGTGTCATATCACAGGCATACATAGTGAATGTTGTTGGCTTTGTGGCAGCAGTACAATGCAATATATAATAGTAGAGAAAAAACTGCATACAGTAAATATCTGTTACTAAAAGTTAAATAATTATTGCAAAAATGAATTCAGTGAAGTAGGTTCATGGGTTCCATGTCAATTCAGAAATTGGATGACAGAGGGAAGGAAGCGGTTCCTGACTAGTTGAGTGTGTGCCCTCAGTCTCTTGTACCACCTTCCTAGTGATACCAATGAGAAGAGGGCATCTCCTTGGTGAAGCAGATCCCTAATGACTGATGCCGCCGTTTTGAGGCATCGCTCCATGACGATGTCCTGGATGCTACGGAGGCTACTGCCCGTGATGGAGCTGACTGAATTGACAACATTGCTGAGAGTATTTCGATCTTGTGCAGTAGCTTCCCCACTTCCCCCACCCCATCATATGAAGCGATGTGCAGACAGTTAGAACAATTTTTACGGTACAACTGTAGAAATCCGCAGTCGTTGTTCACATCCCAAATCTCATCAAACTCCTAATGAAATATAACGGCTGCCGTGCATTCTTTGTAACTGCATTGATATGCTGGGTCTTGGATAGATCCTCAGAGATGCTGACACACAGGAACATGAAGTTGCTCACTCTTTCCACTGCTGACCGATCAATGATGATTGTTGTGTGTGTGTGACCTCGTCTTACCCGTTCAGAAGTCCGCAGTTAGACCATTGGTCTTACCGATATTGAGTGCGTTTGTTGCTGCAACGCCACTCATCCAGGTGATATATCTCGCTCCTGTTTGCCTTCTTCTCGCCATCTGAAAATCTGCCAACAATAGTGGTGTCATTAGCAAATTTGTCACTGGCATTTGAGCTGTGCCAAGCTGCACAGCCATGGGTGCAGAGAGAGTAGGGCAGTGGGCAAAGCACATATCCTTGAGGTGCACCAGTATGGATGGTGATGTGCAGGCGTTACATCCAAACCGCATAGATTGTGGTTTTCTGTTGAGGAAATTGAGGATCCGGTTGCAGAGGGAGGTAGAAAGGCCCAGCGGTTCAAGCCTTTTGATCAGAACTGTAGGAATAATTGCATTACAGGCTGAGCTCTGGTGGAGAAACAGCATTCTGATGTAAGTATTCATATTGTCACGGTAATCCAAAGCCGCGTGAGGAGCCGATGAGATTGCATTGTGACCTATTGTGGATACTGGTAAATTACAGTGGGCCCAGGTCCTTGCTGAGAGAAGAGCTAATTCTAGCCATCGCAAACCTCTCAAAGCATTTCCTCACAGTAACTGTTATTGCTATGGACGATAGTCATTAATGCAACTCACACTGCTCTTCTTGGGCACAAGTGTAATTGTTAGCCTTTTAAGGGATGTGGAAACTTCCAACTGCAGCAAAAATGACCCCATGTCGGAAACATTCACAGAATACAACTCCTGTTGTTCTGGGGTGGCTGAAATCCCTTGTAAATCTGTGTGACAACAGCACCCACCACTTCCTCACTCTCCGTAAATCGATAGAAACACAAGGAAAAATTCCCACAATGTATTGTATTGAAGGAAAGGCAGATGAGCTTAGGCATGGATCAACACATGGCATTATGACATTGTCACCATTATTGAGAACTGGCAGCTCAGTATTCTGGGATTCTGTTGTTTTAGAGTCAAGAGAGCGTGGGGGATTAAAGGGTAGGGGTGGTTTCACTCAGGGAAAATGTCACGGCAGTGTGCAGTAAAGGCAGATGGGAGAACTCATCTAGTGAGCCTTTATGGCTAGATCGGAGAAATAAAATTTGTTTGAACATGCTAATGGGTCTGTCTTATAGACTGCCCAAGAGTCTGTGGGATTTAGAGGAACAAATTAGTAGACGTCAGAGAATATTGCAAAAAACATAATTTGTTATAATTTGATTTTAACCGTCCACATACGGACTGGAACTCTCATGCTGTAGATGTACTCATGTAGTTGACAAATGTCTTCAGGAAAGTTTCATTAATCAGTACATCAATGTCCCAAAGACTCAAGTGTGATACTTGATCTCCCATTAGGGACTGAGACAGGACAAACGTAACAGAAGTCTGTGTAGGGAAACTGTTTGCATCCGGTGATCACAACACCATCATATTCAAAGGAAGTATGGAGAACGATAGCTCTGCTCCGTGGTATGAGGCCCTGGTATAGAAAAAAAAAACGTACAGAAAAGCTGGATGAACTCAGTAGGTCGGGCATCATCTGTTGAAAGGAGCAGTCAAAGTTTCGGGTTGAGACCCTTCATCAGGACTAAAGAAGGAGGGGGGCAGGGGCCCTATAAAGAAGGTGGGGGGAGGGTGGAAAATCAATCAGAGGAAAAATATTCTTGAACATCAAAATCTCCACTTCCAGTAATTCCCTCTCTCTCCCTTCCCCCCATCCCACCTTCACTCTGTCTCCTCTTCTAGCTGCCGGTCACCTCTCATGACTCTGCCTTCTTCTACTACCCATAGTGCTTTTCCCTTAGATCCCTTCTTCACCTCTCCTGCCCCTATCCCCTCCCTGCTTCCTCTCCCCCACCCTTTGATCTTTCCTCTGATTGGTTTCCCACCCTCCCCCACCTTCTTTATAGGGCCCCTGCCCCCTCCCTCTTTAGTCCTGATGAAGGGTCTCGACCCGAAACGTTGACCGCTCATTTCAATGGATGCTTCTCGACCTGCTGAGTTCATCCAGCTTTTTTGTACGTCTTGATTTGACCACTGCAGTGTACTTTGTGTTTAGAAAAAAAATAGATGCATAACCGGTGTAGGCAGGTAGGAAAAAATTGAGGTACTTTTGGAGTTGAGAAATGCAAGATAACATTGAGGAAAGAAACCAGGAAGGCTATAGGGTGGCATAAGGTTGTCCTAACAGACAAGGTGAGGGATCAGACAGATGTTTTAAAAGCAAAGGGATTTCAGGGGACACAATTGATTGTCTGGATTATCAGAATGCCAATGTATGCATGCAGCCAAAACAGATAGAGGTGTTCTTAAGTGGATTTTTGCTTCTGTGTTCACTTGTGAAAATAATCTATAGAAGTGAGACAAAGGAGAATTGAGGCCACGGATGTTATACAAATTACAGATGAGAAAGTGTTTTGGGCAAATTGGGCAACTTCGAGTGTATAAATCCCCAGTGACTGAGAAGCTCAGTACTTCAACCACGATGTAGGCGGATGCAGAAATTGCAAAGATGTAACCGTTATGTTTAAATAATGCTCAAAGATAGGAGAACTACCAGAAGATTGGAGGATAGCTAATTTTGGATCCACTGTTTAAAAAAAGGGCTCCAAAATTAAACCAGAAAATTATAGCCAATGCACTTGACATCAGTCATGTGAAGACATTGGATACAGGAGTATTTAAATAAACAGGACTGATTAGGGACATCCAACATGACTGTGTGTTCTAGACAATCTATTGAGTTTTTTGAAGAGGTTACAAGGAATGTTACCAGGAAAGTTGATGAAGGCAAGCTCTAGATATTGTCTACATGGACTTTAGCAAGACATTTGGCAAGGTCCCGCATAGGGTGTTGACCAATAAATTTCATTCTCTTGGCATCAAAGTTGCGTTAGTAAATGGGAGTAGACATTAGCATAGAGGAGGAAGGCAGATAGTGGTAGCAGATGATTGCCTCTCTGACTGGAGTCCTGTGACTGGTAGAATTCCACAGGGATCGGTGCTGATATCCGTTGTTTATAATCTATATCAATGATCTCGATGATAATTAGATTATCCGGATCAGCATATTTGCGGATGACTCAAGGTTTGGAGTGTATTTGACAGCGATGAAGACTATTGGAGCTTGCAGCGGGATCTGCATTGGGTGTAAGAATGTCTGATAATGGCAGATGGAGTTTAATGCAGGCTCGTGAGCTGTTACGCTTCAGTAGGATCAACCCAGGGTGGGACTTACACAATGAAGGGTTCGGCACTGAAGGGTGCGGTAGGACAAAGGCATCTGGGAATACGGGTCCACAATTCATTGAAAGTGGCAGCACACCTAGATAAGGTAGTAAAGAAATCTTTGGCACATTGGCCTTCATAAATTAAAGTATTCAGTACAGAGCTTTGCATGTTATAAGCTGATTATGAAGCCTAATTGGTTGCAAAGAAGAAAAATGAGAGATCCACATGGAAATCTGGACAGAAAGGTTAACATTGTTAACCTGTTTGTTTTCCTCTTCAGGGTTGTTACATTGATCCCACTCCCGCCTCCTCCCGCTGTCAGACCCGTCCTGAGCCGGTGAGAGTTAGTGTGACCCGGACTGCGGCGAGGTCCCGCTCTACCCCGGCTCACCCGGCCCTGTCCATATGTAATGAGCGACGGACACCATCACAGCCGAGTGGCCTCGGGAGCAGCAGCTCAGACTCAACTCTCCGTACAGGGTGAGCACACCGGTGCAGGACCATTGTCGATTACCCAGAAGTCAGACTGTGATTTCCTGGGACCACATTGAATGCCGTTCAGTTACATCATCAGAGGTAAGTGTTGTCTATGATTCTGCACAACTATTCAGCGTTTAACAGCGAGACTCAGCTTTTGGTCAGGATCGGGAGTGAATTTAGTTGGAGAAGGGAGTCCTGACATGTTCATGTTAACGAGTCAAGTTACTGTCCAAATGGTTTAAGAGAAATGACGTCTTTGCCGTCAACCAGAAATACTCTCCTGGGTGGTTTCTACTGAGTGCGAGCAGAAAGCATCTTTTACCCCGGTAGTGAGATGTGAAATATCCACGGGGCAGTGACCCGTCACCGATCTCTCTCAAACAAGAGAAATTCAGTAAATGCTGGAAATTTGTGTAACACACACAAAATGCTGGAGGAACTCTGCAGGCCAGGCAGCGTCTATTGAGACAAGAACAGTCGACCTTCGAGACCCCAGCTAATGGATTTTACATCGCGTCATTGGTTCTATCGCTCTTCTCTGTACCACAAAGAGTTAAACTTTCTTCACGCTTGAATGAAAGTGTTTTCACTGGAACACTGGAATCTAGAAGGATGAGAGGGGATCTGATCGAAACATATAAGATTATTAAGGGATTGGACACACTAGAGGCAGGAAACATGTTCCCGATGTTGGTGTGAGTCCAGAACCAGAGCCACAGTTTATGAATAAGGGGTAGGCCACTTAGAACAGAGTTGAGGAAAAACTTTTTCACCCAGAGAGTTGTGGATCTATGGAATGCTCTGCCTCAGAAAACAGTGGAGGCCAATTCTCTGGATGCTTTCAAGAAAGAGTTAGATAGAGCTTTTAAAGACAGCGGAGTCAAGGGATATGGGGAGAAGGCAGAAACAAGGTACTGATTGCGGATGATCAGCCATGATCACAGTGAATGGTGGTGCTGGCTCGAAGGGTCGAATGGCCTACTCCTGAACCTATTGTCTATAGAACTGCACCGTCTTGGCACCAACAAACATTCCACTCTCAAAATCACTGGGACATTTCATCTCCATGGTGATGTTTGTTGGAGACAGAACGTACCCTGTACTAAGGAACAGGACAGAGGGAGAGACCTGCTGGTAACGCTGTGGGTTTAGTTAATGATTACCACCAAGAGCTGACTGAACATTAACCAGGGTGTGTTCATTACTTACAGAACCCGTAACACAGCTACTGGACAGGGTGGTATCAGAACCTGGAGCCGCTGTACACGGTAAGAAGCTCTATATACTGAAATATAAAACATCACAAAGGCAGTCAGACACTTAAATGAACAATCAAATGAGATTGATAAAGTATTGTGTTGATCGACATTAGAACTGTAGCGAATCGCTTTTAAGTGAATTAACAATTCCCTTCATCTAATTGAATGCATCGACTTCCTGTGCATGTCCCGCGGGGGAACCGAGGGCAGCTGATAGTGTTATTGGAATCGCCGCTCTTTCAACCGAGCTGCGAATCATCAGCAAAGGCTCGGGAGGTACGAGCTTCCCGCATCTCGGAACTGTCCCGGGCTACTGCTTGCAACAGCAGGAGGCCGATCCGCCCACACTCGGGGGATTTACTGAGTCCCCGACCGAGGGAACTGAGGATTTGCTTTGCTTATTCCTTCACTGGGCGGGATCGACACTATCTGTCCATCCTGGACGGCATTGCGATTCGTGGTCAAAAGTATGGAACCACCCACATTGGAGATTACAGCCGGGGCGGGGGGGTAGTCATGGAGGAAGGCGGTGTAAAGAGTTGATGGCTCCATTATATAGTCGGTTGGTGAGACCTGTTGAGGATCACCATCTGCAGTGTTGTTTCCCTTCTGTCAGATGTGAGTGGGTAGGTGGGAAATGAAAGGAAAGTTTACCAGACAGATATCTGCCCCCGTGAGTTTTTCTATGAGGAATCTGTTGTCATCTTGCCTTTGTGTTACATAAAACAGGGAGACCTGCTTGTATACATCACAGTTTTTTTTTAAATAACAATGTACATGATTGTTTCTGTGGAAATTTGGTAAAATGAGTGGGAAATTCGATGAGTCATAAAGTATTGCCGCGGAGTTTGACAGGAATGTGGACCAAAATAGTTCCTGTTGTGTGAGGATCTGAAACCAGGCACCGCCAGTTGAAGACAGTTGAGATGTTTTCTCTCTCTCTCTCTGTGGGTATAGTGTGTCATGGGAATGACTGTCCTCAATATTCAGGAGAAGGAGATCTTTCAGTTAATATTGTAATCCTGCAGTGTGGTGGGCCCTTGATACACAAATGAGTGAGATGTTACAGGTGAGAGGCAGGATTGATGAGCCGAGATCACAGTGAGATCTGCGTTGGTCACAGTGAATGCAGGATGCCAATGGTAATTAAATCTCCCGTCAGCAACTTCTGGCTGACAAAAACACATATCAATGGGCACTGTACTGTGCACGTCCCGTACCTAATACTGCGGCCCACTGATTGTATGTCCGTCGTTTTCTACATCTGTAGCCATCCATTTCAATGTTCGACATGTGACACGTCCAATAACGCCTCTATGCACAATGCATTTGCAGCGTGGTTATTTCAGTTACTGTTGCCTTCCTGGCAGATTGAACCAATTTCGCTTTTCCCATTCAATCTCTCTCATTAACAAGGCGTTTTCGCTCTCAGAACTGCCGCTCGCTGATCTTCTTCGTGCCATTCTCCGCAAAAACGGAGACTGTTGAATGGGACAATCCAGGAGTTCAGCAGTTCCTGCGATATTCAAACTGCACCCTCCGGCACCGACAACATTCCACTCTCAAAATCACTGAGATCACATTTCATCTCCATGGTGATGTTTGTTGAGACAGAACGTACCCTGTGCTAAGGAACAGGACGGCGAGACCCGCTGGTACGCTGTGGGTTTAGTTTAATGATTATCACCAGGAGCTGAACTGAATATTAACCAGGGTGTGTTCATTACTTACAGAACCCGTAACACAGCTACTGGGACAGGATGGTAACAGAACCTGAAGCTGCAATACAAGGTAAGGAGCTGTGTAT